>NW_027643520.1:160000-186121 GCF_032717465.1 Coenobita brevimanus
CAGATGCCGAGCCATACACCTGTGCGCCATAGTCTAGCTTCGATTGAATAAGGGACTTATACACCATTAATAAAGATTTTCTGTCGGCACCCCAGGTAGTTCCCGCTAGGTACTTAAGGACATTTAACGGTTTATCACAACGAGCAAGCAAAGTATTAACGTGAAGTTTAAAATTCATTCTTCGATCAAAATGTATTCCTAGAAATTTTACAGAAATTTGAAAAGGTACCGCCTGATTATCCAAAGTTAAGCACAAATTAGGTACGTTACGATTAGTGAAGACTACAGCGGCACACTTACGGACGGAAAACTTAAATCCCCACTGCGAGGCACATAGGTGGACGGAGTCAAGGGCTGCTTGAATCCGCCCAGCCGAAAATTGTGCATTACGGGAGGAGTGCCATATTGCACAATCGTCAGCATAGAGCGAGTATTTAAGATTCCTGGAGATGGGAGCTGATGACAGAATATCATTGATCATCTATCTATCTATCTATTGCCAGACGCCTCAATCCCGTTTGGGGTGGCCACAAACAAATCGCCTCCAAGTCGCCCTGTCCCCCGTCATTTCACTGCCCTGCTCCCAACTCACACCCCCCTCTCTCATATACCTCTCCACCCCATCCCTTCATCTCATCCTCGGCCTCCCCCTCCCTCTTCCCCCCTCCACCTCACTCACATACACTCTTTTCGTCAGTCTTTCACCCTCCATCCTCTCCACATGGCCAAACCACCTCAGTGTGTTCCTCATAACGCTTCCTATCACATCCACATCCACACCACAACCCTCCTTTATACCCTCATTCGTCAGCCTGTCTCTCCACGTGACTAAGCACACTTCCCTGCGGCACCCCGTTTTCCTGGATAAATATATCCGATGTTACGTTACGGGGCAATTTGACAGAAAGTCCTGTCCCTTAAGAAATTTGAAATAAAAATTGGCAAATTTCCTCTTAAACCATAAGCATAGAGCTTCATTAGTATACCATGTCGCCATGTCATGTCATAGGCTTTATGGATGTCCAAGAACACCCCTATCATGAATTCTTTATTGGCAAATGCCTCTGCAATACAATGCTCCAAATTCATTAAATGATCTAGTGAACTTCTGTATTTACGGAAGCCACATTGTTGATCATTTAACAAATTCTTCGACTCTAAAACAAAACGAAGCCTATTGTTTACCATTTTTTCCATGACCTTACATAGACAAGAAGTCAACACAATAGGACGAAATGATGTGGGATTCATAAGACGACCAGCCTCTTTGGGTATCAGTATGACGAGCGCAAAGTGCCATGAGTTTGGGAACGTTCGAGACGCCCAAATCTCATTGTACAATGCTAACATCTTAATCAGGTTGTCCTGATTAAGATGCTGGATCATACCATACGTGATGGTGTCTGGTTCAGGGCTGGTGTCTTTACAGGATTTTAGGGCAAGGAGCAGTTCATCTAGCGTAAACTCTTGGTTGTACGGGAAGCCTACATCTTCTGTGGCAAAGTCTAATATCTGTAGCTCAGCCGTGCGTTTATGATGTTGAAAACGCGGATCATAATTGGCTGAGCTACTTACATGAGAAAAACTCCTGGCGAGGATGTTAGCAACGTCCACGGGCTCGTCATAGATGTTATTATTAACCCGCAGGGTGGTGATACGTATGTATGGGCCTTTATTATTTAATATTCTTATAGTGGACCAGACTTTACGTAATGGTGTTGTACGAGTCACCGTGGACACAAAGGACCGCCAGGAGTCACGTTTGGCCCTTCTTATTATTCTCCTTGCCTCAGCCCGTGCCTGTTTGTATGCAATAAAATTTTTCTCAGTGGGCTGACTATCAAAAATCCTGTATCTCCTATTGCGTTTTCTTAATGCTTGTCGGCAATCCGGCGTCCACCAATGTGCTCTATGCTTCGCCTGAACTGTAGAAGTCTTGGGAATAGCAGCCTCAGCTGCGTGTAATATGGAAGTAGGTATATTTTCGACCTTAACATCTATGGTCTCCCCAGATATATCTAAATTGGCGATCCTTGAGAAGGATCCCCAATCTGCTTTCTTATAGTTAAATTTTGGAGGTGGAGTGTCCGAAATGATGTCGCGTGTATAAGAAAGACAGATGGGTAAATGATCACTTCCCAAGGAGTCGTCGTAAGGGTCCCATGAGAAATCTTGATGTATACCAGGGAGGCCAAAGATAAGTCAATGGCCGAAAAGTTACCAGTACGATCATCTACACGAGTCGCTCTACCATCGTTCAGAAGACAGAGGTTGGACTGTAGTATTAGGTCGGCTACTTGCTCCCCACGACCATCAATCCTCAAGCTACCCCATTGATAGTGATGGGCGTTAAAGTCGCCCAACACTAACTTATTCCCAGGTAGATGTTCAACTACTATCCATTTCATGGACCGTGTATCATGGTTTTTCTCAAATATCTTTCAAACTAATCAATTGATCGGTATGATACTTTGACACAGTGTACATGACACCTCCCGCTAATTTTTGGTAATATACGGCATTGCCAAGTGGTGTTACTGAAGGCGTTTACTCTTGACGTTTAAAGGCAAAGTCGCGTGAGTCGCCAGACTAATCAACACAATCGAACGTCCGCTACCCCCCATCCCCTTCCTCTCCCTCCCTACCTCCCTCCCTCTCCCCCCTCTCCCTTCCCCCTCCTCATTTCCCCCCTCCCCCTCCTCACTTCCCCCCTCAACCCTCATTCCTGCTGGCCTTCCCGTGGCCCCCCCCCCCCCTCTGTCCACTCTATCATGTTATAATGATTAGTATCGGGTATCATAAATACAGTATGTTGTTGTTTGTAGAGTCTGTGTTCATTTAATCATTGTTATTGTATGTCCTGAAGTTATATAAACGGGAGTTGACTAAAGAGCGTATGACCGTCACCTTATTCACCCAATATAATGTGCCTACTATCACGATCTCTTAATTCCTTTACCCCCCATATCGACGTGTTTACTACGAGCAGGTAAGATAAGGTATCCAAAATTAAATCACACAGTTTAACTTACAAACCAGTACGGTACGGTATATAATCAACACAACATAATAGGGCCGTAATGGATTTATGAAATTCTCTCTCTCTCTCTCTCTCTCTCTCTCTCTCTCTCTCTCTCTCTCTCATAATAAATATCATAATAGGTAGAAAAGTGATGCAAACAACTGAGCATATTACAGAAAGTTTATTCACAGTCTTCGTCACTATCAAGGAACAAATCATCCTCGGAATCACTCTCGATGTTGATAATTACGGGATCTACACGCTTATGGATGTTATCCGTGCACCAGTACTCATCCTCGAAGGCTCTGGACCGTCTCACTGCACCTTCCCACACCTCCCTTGTTGCGCTAAGCTTGGCTTCCTCTATCCTGGCCTGCAGATCTGCCCGAGTGAACCGCTGCAGTGAGGAACGCACATGTTTTTTCATTGAACCCCAGACCTGCTCAATGGCGTTGAGCTCAGGATGAGCTGGTGGCAGTCGGACGACTTCATGACCCCATGCACGGATGACGTCATCAATCTGGTACAGCGGTTGTGGCCGGTTCTGCTTACAGATCTGCAGCAACTCAGGGCGTGTGGCGTGTGGTGGGAATGGTATCTGGCGGCACGTCAACCATTCCACGATGCCTGCTTTGATGGTGGAGGTGGTAGGGCAGCGACTTTCCTCACTCAGCTGGTTGTGGTATGGCGCATTGTCAAGCACCAGCACTGATGGCTCAGGCAAGGCTGGAAGGAGCTGCGACGTCAGCCAGCGGAGGAAGAGATTACTGTTCATTTCGCCGTGATAGTCACCACTTTTGTTTTTTGCTGGGAAGCACAAGAATGCATCGTCAGCAAAACCGTCAGCTGTGCCCGCAGCAACAACCACAAAGCGCTCACCCTCTCCAGGCGGGACCTGACGACTGTAGGCGGCACTGGTCGCAGGCTGTGAGGTGTCCACCCACTCCTTGCTGGGATGCATCCTCGTGGTGAACCATGTCTCATCAACGTATACCACTCGTCTCCCCTCCTTCCGATATTCCCTGAGTGATCGGAGAGTGCCAATGCGCCAGCACACAATATCAAGTGACTCCTTGCGTACGTACATTTTCCTCTGTGAGGTCTTATAGCGCAACCCCATGCTGTGTAGTAATCGCCACACCGCTGTGTCTGAGGTTTCACTAGGGATGATGTCCTTTTTCCGTAAGTCGTCTGTCAACGTGCTAATGGTGAAAGTATGTTTCTTAGCAAATTCACCATGTACATGGCGGCGTATGGCACCAATGGCAAAATTGTCAAAGAGACGTGGTGTGGAGGTGGGTGTCGGTGTGCCTGGTGGTGTTGCAGGGGAGTGTCTGTCCCAGGTGGTGGTGTTCGTGTACCACTGCGAGAACCCGGGTTGCGGTGTACAAGTGCACGCACTGCTCCCACCGTCATTCCCATGACATCTGCTACGCGATCATAAGGCCTGTGCAGGAAAAACTACAATTGTAGAATACATACAGAAGCATGCAGTTAAAAACAATAACATAGTCTGTAAAGCATTCGTGAAATATTAAAGAATGTCACAATACTGTTGTTGTGTTTTCATAAATATATACTTTCAATAGATAACAACCTATTTACTACAACGAGTGTAGCAATTATTGAATGGATAATGGTGAGCCACCGTTTTGTATACTACGGGTGAGATAGAGACAAAGTAATAGATAATTTGATAGGGAGATAGATGCATTGATTGATTGAGTGACCAATATGTGTGTGCTTTTTGCGTGTGAGTGTGTTGTTATGTATTTATACACTTGAAGATTCACTTACCTATTGAGATTAATCCTTAATCTATTGTTAGCTTTCTCCATTCTGTATATGGTTAGGAGTCGGAGTGCAATTGCATTTCTGCAACGACGCGGACACAGTAACATGGCGGCCATGACAGCGATGAGGCATCCGTGTCCTTCACTAGCCTGATGCAGTCAGTAGGTATACTACAAGTGCTGCAGCCGACAGACAACCCCGCACCTGACACCCTCGTTGGGAAAACTTAACCAATAGCCTATTATGGTCGTTAGGTCAGACCACGCTATATCCTTTTCATTAAGAACTTTCCAGTTATCTGCTACTACTGAATAATATAATGGTAAACGGTATTTTATTGCATATTGTATGTTACATACAGGTATTGGGGGGAATGCTGAGAGAAAGAGAGAGTGAAACAGTGAGACAGAGGGAGGGAGGGAGAGAGGGAGGGAGAGGAAGGAGATGGGGGGTAGCGGACGTTCGTTTGTGTAGATTAGCCCTGCAGGGCTCACGCGACTTTGCCTTTAAACGTCAAGAGTAAACGCCTTCACTAACACCACTTGGCAATGCCGTATATTACCAAAAATTAGCGGGAGGTGTCATGTACACTGTGTCAAAGTATCATACCGATCAATTGATTAGTTTGAAAGATATTTGAGAAAAACCATGATACACGGTCCATGAAATGGATAGTAGTGAATTTAAAGCATCACTATCAATGGGGCCGTGTGGAGTACAGTACAGAGAGCAAATAGACAGATACGTGTTATTAAATTTTACTCTGCACGCGACCGCTTCCAGAGTAGAATTTAGAATCACTTCCGTTTGTGGGTGTGATTTGTGGGTGTATATGGCGACTCCGTGACCTTCATATCTTCTATACGAGTGGTAGTGTTTTAACTGTGGAGGATCAGGGTGATCCTCCAGGCGCGTCTCCTGTAAACAAATAACGTCTGGCCTGTGTATTGACAGCAAGATTGCTATATTTGGTAACTTATTCCCGACACCTCTACAATTCCACTGTAATACAGTGAAAGCGACGGTTTAAGATTTACGAGGGTGGCCAGTGCTCTTAGTTTTTTTATGCCGCCCGCCACCAGGCGAGTGGCTACCGGGGGACCTTTCCCGGTGCTTGCTCGTGGAGATCTCCATATTCTCGTCAATAACAAGGCTCCCAGAATCCATCGAGGAAGAGCTATTCTTTCTCTCGCTCGCTGGACTAGGAGCAGGAAGGACATGAGGACGTGACTGTTTGGTGAGGGTGGTCAAGTTAATTTTATCTGACTTGTCAGGCTTCTGTTTTGGCCGCACTGACTGCGAAGGAGCAGCGGCAGCCTGAGAGTATGAAGTGGCAACAGGGATGTCTGTCAGAGAGTTGGAACGTACAGGAGGCTTAGACTGAGAGGTAGGGCGTGGGGCATGAGGAGCGAATGTAAGGTCAGTCTGTGTCTCAACGGTGCACATCACGGGACGGGACACAACCGCCGATGCATAGGAGATATTAGGCTTGGGAGTTGCATGCAACTCCTTCACCTTCTTCCTTGCATCGTAAAAGGAAATGCCCTCAGTTGCCTTCACTGTGCAGACCTCTTTCTCCTCCTTCCACTTGGGACAAGCCCTCGAGGAAGTGGAGTGAGCATCCTTGCAGTGAAAGCAGCACTCAGTCTCGGATGTACAGTTGTCAGCAGAGTGACCTACAGTCGCGCACTTGCCACACACAATGTTGGAAGCCCGACAAGCCTTTTCGTGGTGTCCATAGAGTTGACACTTTGCACAACGAAGGGGGTTCGGGATGTATGGTCTGACATTTACTATTTCATATCCAACTTTCACATTGGTTGGGAGAGATACCTTTCCAAAAGTCAAAACAACTGTTGCGGTCTTCGTCCTTATGCCTTCCGAAAATCTTGTGATGAATCTGGCCTCTATTACATCTTGCTAAGCAAGTTCCTGTACGATTTCTTCCTCCTCCATAAGCACAAGATCCCTGCAGGTGATAACACCCTTGCAGGAATTCATGGCGTGCGGGATCGTTTTTTGGACATCGTGACAGTGGAACTTCCTCAGTTTAAGCAAATCCTTGACCTGAGCTGAATTCTTGGTTTTTACGAGAAGGTCTCCACTCGCAAGTTTTTTCACTTGTTCCACCTCTCCTGCACACCCATCAATCACCTTCTTGATGATGAAGGGATTGAGGCTGGACAGGGGAGTGGAACTAACCGCATGAATCATGACAAACTCGGCGTTGTGTATGTTAATGTCAAGACGGGTACGTGTCTGGGGCCGTTCAGTCTGGGGGCAGTCCGTCCGTGCAGCAGTCGGGGGTCGGTCAGGACTACCTCTGCCCCTGAAGGGGGGGGGAGGCAGTAGTGGCGTCCGCCATAGTTACCACTTCCCCCGTGAGGGGGAAGTGGGAAGAAAGAGAAAAACAACCAAGGGAGAAATTGCCCGGGGAAAACACACCTAGTCTGAGATTACCCTCTCAAACCACTCTCGGGAGGACGCGCCTGTGTGTCACTCACCCCAGAGCGATCAGTGGGGGGTACACTCCAGAGGTGAGTAAGCAAAGGCAATCTCAGTAATTAGATATAGACACCTACTATATCTACTAAGGCCAGGGAGGAAAATGAGGTCTAGCTAACCTAACTTTATTGAAAAACGCCCTAGTGGCGAGTAAAAGGAAAAAGCTAACGCCGGTGAGGCAACCCTGCAGCTAGAGGAGAGCTCAGAAACACGTCTTCCTTCTCCACGACCATTCATCAAAGTCGCCTGAGTGTGAGTGTCGCCGTGACCAGGTGACTGTGTCAAGTGTCGCTATCCGCACCCTGTCTTATTTATAGTAATATTTCCCCTACAGACTCCCAATCTTGTTTATCCCCTTTGTGATCAGTTCAGTGTATATCCTGCCTAAAAGTGACACATAGACAGTACCATATATAATTCAAGATATCCCTGTATGAGCATTGTAGTGTGCACTGAGTGTAACTATATTTTGTGGTGCTGAATGTTAACTCTGTGTCTCTGTTCCCCTGTATCTCAAATATCACTCTGTGTTGTATTGTAACGGTTAGAATTAAGGTTATAGATGTGTTAAGGTGTACTGCCTGGTTTTTATGTCCTGTTCCTTTGTTGGTGCTTTACTTCCGGTCTAGAAAGAGGACCCCGCTTCAGTCGCTAGTGTTTTTAGGACGAGAAGTCGCCTTAAAAACACCAGCATAACACTGGTGGCAAGCGGTGGTTCTGGATCCGAGTAAAAGCACGGAGGAACGATAAAAGGAAACTTGTACAATGGCAGCCAAACATCACATTCAATTGCCGAAATTCAACCCGGACCAATGTAACATTGATGAGTACTTGGATATGGTTAAACTCCTCTTAGACATAGGGTTCGACTCAGACAAAGAAAAGATTGCAGTCACATTACCTAACCTGGGTAAAATAATCGCCACTGTCACTCCGAAAATCGTCCCGAGACTAAAATGGGATCAATTCAAACAAATTGTGAAACAGGCAGCGACGCCATCTCTGGGCACAGTTGTAGCCTTATCGCAACTAGACGCCCTCACATACGACGGAAGCCTCGATGACACCTTCATCCAGGCCAAGGTCCAAGGAGAGAAGGTCACTTCGTGCGCACATTCTGATGACGTCAGGTGGGAGATAAACGGGCGGCCGAAGGTGACTTCCGCTTTCTTTTAGGGTATACTGCTTTTTTTCTGAGGTAATATAATGTTATACAGCTTCGCCCCCAGAACTTTCAGCTGATCATATTATGGTTAAAGTGTTTTCATTGTATAATTAACATTTCTACTAGTTAATGGGGATGTAACAGTTAACGAGAGAGAGAGAGAGAGAGAGAGAGAGAGAGAGAGAGAGAGATGGATTGGAGGAAAAAAAAATGAAAGCCGTGATTTGGAGTCGGGGTAGAGATGGAGGGAGGGGAAGCGAGAAGGAAAGGAGAAAGGAAGAAATGAAGGAGAAAATGTGGAAGGCAGAGAAGGAGAGCAAGACGGGAGAGAGGGAGAAGCGGTAGGGAGGAACGGGAGAGAGAGAAAAGTGATTGGGCGAGAAGGAAGGGAGATACAGTATTTGCGAATGAAGTAAACGACGTGAGCGAAGAAAGGAAGAGAGTAGAAGGTATGGAGAGAGAAGAGAAGAGGAGGAAGAGGTGGAGGAGGGAGTTAGAAAGTGGAAGAAGAGGAGGGAGGATGAAAAAATTAGAAAGGGAGTTAGGGATGGAGGAAGAGAGAAGTGGAGAATGAGGAGGAGGGAGAGAGAAAAGTGAGGGAGGAGGAGGAGAAGAAATGGAGAGATGGACAGCAGAATGGGGGAAGAAAGGAGGAGGAGAAGGAGGAGCAGGTGGAAGATGGAGGGAGGTAATATCTGTACTAATGAAAAGAGAGAGAGAGAGAGAGAGAGAGAGAGAGAGAGAGAGAGAGAGAGAGAGTATAAAATAATGGTTTTCAAAGGAAGGGAGTGAGGGTATAGCTGAAGGGATAGATAGGTAGATATGAGGAAGAGTGAGAGAAAATGGAGGAAGGGAAAAACGGGAGGGCAGGATGGAGGGATGGAGAGGAAGGGATGGAGGGGCAGAGGAAGGAAAGTAGGTAATTGACTGAGGGTTAGAAAGATTGAGGGAACGGGTGAGGGAAATTGGAGGGAGAGGAAAGTAGGAGGAGAAGTGGGAGAGAAGGACAGCTAGTGGAGGGAGGGAGGCAAGAAGAATAGGAGATGGAGGAAAACCTTGAGGGAAAGTTGGTAGAAGAGAAAGAAAAAATGGAGAACGAGGAAGGAAAAGATGGGCTGCGGTTACGGGAGAGTGGAGGGATTCGCTAGAAGGATAGATAGTTGGATGGAAGGAGTGAGGGAGGGAATACTTGGAGGGATGGAGGGAGTGGATGAATGGAAAGAATTAGGGAGCAGTGAAAGGCGGCAGGGAGTGGAGGAATGGAGAGAATGATGGATGAGTGGAGGGAGAGAGGGTATAACGGAGGGAGGGAGAGAATGCATAGAAGGATGAAGGAATGGAGTTAGGGAGTAACGGAGTGAAGGAATAGTGGAAGGAGGGAGGGAGTAGTGGAAGTTAAAAAGTGAGGGAGTGATGGAGGAAAGGAAAGAGGGAATGGAGGAAATAAAAGAAAAAGGGAGTACTGAACGAAAAGAAGGAGGGAATAGAAGATGTGAGAGAAAAAGCAGCAATTGAGGGAAGGGTGGACTACTCCGTCACCGCTGCGTACCCGGGCACAGACGCAAAAACCCGGGAACAACTCATATTCCACAAACTCCTCAGGACCCTCCCCGGTTTCATTAAAAACCACTTCATAATACATGAACCGACGGGAGACCTGGATAAAGAAATCAACCTAATAAGGCGCCTTCTAGCCGTCCACTCCTCCCCCAAACGCATCGGGAACATCAAGCAATTCCCCACGGATCTCATCCCTGTAAATCCGTGGGAATTTTCTCCTTGCTGCCCTGAGTGCCCAATCCACGACATTCGTGAACAGCTAAAAGTTGCCCGGCGCAGCAAAACAACACAAGAGCGCTTACAAGCCTCCCCACCATACGCGGATTGCCGCAAGCCTCAAAGCAGGAATGCAAGACGAGGAAGGCACAGAAGGCGCCCCCGCATCCCACCGTAATGACGAGGGCCACCTCACATCTCCCCCAGTCCACGACAGGGGGAAACGTCATCTTTCCTTTTCCTTTCCTCTCACTATCTCTTCTATTTTGCCCTCCCCTATTCCTACCCCTATTCCTAACCTTCCCACCTCACACACCACTTTCTCCACTACTACCGCCTTCCCCCTTCCTATTCCTCCCCAACACAAAGCCTGCCTCCCCCTTCACAGACCTCCTAGAACCCTTACCTCATCTTCCCCTAACCTACTTCCCAAAACCGCCTCCTCCTGTCTACTCCCTCCCACCTACCACCCCACACCACCCGCCACCATCACTTCCCCGCCACTCATTTTTCCCGCCAACACAGCCAACTCATTCGCCTTCCCTATCACACCATCCTCCTCCTCACTCTCACCTGCCTCTCTTTCCTCGCTCACCTCCCCCACCCCACCCTCAACCTCACCATACCCACAAACCCCTTCCCCCACTTCACCCTTACCTGACCCACCACCACCTTCCTCCGATTCTGATCCTTCACCAACCTCACCTCCGCCTGCATCTCCTCCGGCTACCCCACCTCCTCCAACCCACCACTCTCAATCACCGCCCGCTACGCCCACCACCAACACTGCACCACACCACCCATCACCAACTCCCACCTTCACCGCCGCGGAAACAACCACCACCACCGTACCACCACAACCAGAGACGAAAATTGAGAGGGTGCTATAGCGCCACCACGACCGCCCACCTGTCAGAATCCGAGGGACCCCCCACCTTCTCCGCCTCCTACGCCGGACTGACCACCCATCCTCCCTCCGGCTCACTCTCAACCCCCATCAGGAGCCTAACACCTTCACCACCCACTGGGTCAGCCTCCTCCAACACCTCACCCCGGCCCACCAGACCTCCACCTCCACCACCTACCACCTCCAGTCACAGGGTCGTGACTTTTACAAAGCGGAGGGTGGTAAAATGCCCGCCGTGCCCGCCGCCGGACCTCCCACCTCACCACCCCCCACCCCACCACCGGGCCGCCAACGCACCACCACCCCAGGAGGATACAACATTGGGGTTAGTGACCCCGATCAAGAGGGTCACCAGGACACTAAAATCCTGAGCCCCTGACCCCCGCAACTGCCCCAACACCAGGTGACCAGGGAAAGGCAACTACCTTGCAGGCGGGACAACCATCGTCAGAAAAGGGGTGGGACTGAACTAGCTTCAGTCCCAGGTAACACCGTATTGACGGCAATTGTTACACCCTCTAGGGCAGGAGGCCCAAGACTACGGCCTAATAAAGTGTACGAGGGTAAGGCGACCCAAGGCTCCGGCCTTAGTACACCCCAGAGAGAGAGTTGCCCCAGTGCATCCCTCTCCTGCTGTTCTCCCCTACAGGAGCAACACCGCGCCGACAGTCTCTATACGTGGCGGGGAAGGAGCGGCCTTGTACGCCCTTCAGTTGCTTCTGGTCGGAAAGATCAGCTCCCGGCTACGGCCAGAGTACGTACCAGGGAAAAGAGCCCCTGCTATCGTACGTGTAGCTTTTCCCTACTACGGGAGCAACACCGCGCCACATTAACACTTTTTTCGATTTTCATCTTTCTTCCTCCAGACGATTTTCTTCAACTCTGGAGAGAAATTTCGTACTGGAGGGGTTAGATAGAGTCACCATCAACCCCTTCACTACGAGGGGATCTCCTAAGCTGAATAAAATCGTCCGGTTACCTAGAACAAAGTAACTAAGTCATTCTCTGTCTGAAGGGGTTATTGTGTCTGTCCCATCATCCCGAGAGGGTTTCTTTAAGCTCCAGGAAATCGTCTAAAGGTAGCAAAGTGTAGCCTAAACATGACGTCACACTTGGTCTAGGCGCCACAGATCGAATCCCGGAGGTGAACAAAGGTTTTTATATCATATAGACGTTTTATATTTTATATTTTGCAACTTTCAGAGGCATTTACTCAGCTTTAGGAGTCTTATGGATAGGCTTAATCAAACGTATCGAACCTCCCATGTTAGAAAAAATAGCTTACAGAAATGCGTCCTCTTACTGAAGGGACGGAATGGGCAGATCGAGTGACTAAGATATTGAATTATGTATAAGACTGGTTTTGTTGTTATTTCTATTATTATTATTATTATTATTATTATTATTATTTCAGGCAAATGTCCCAGGCTTCTAGACTGGCTGACTAGCGAATGTTATTAAGTCTCCCGTGGCTCCGTGCTCCTTCCACTCAAGAGCCTGCACTTCACGCATTCCACGCACAAGATGGCGCCACCGCTGCATTCTTGCGAAGACGAGAGGTCAAGAGGACGACACTTGCTTTTTGTTTGTTTGTTTACTGTAATTGCTTAAAGTTGTGATCCCTCCAACTTGAATGCTCAGTTGTAACTATAGATAACTAGAATACGATGCTAGTCACGAAGAAGGGCTATGAAAAGATACAGAGCTCGTAGTATTGGCTGGATGAATCACTCTTGCGTGATAATCAAAGACGGTGAATAAAACCCACACTTGTAGACGAAGAATATAATTACCAAACAGTTTCGGTGGACACTGCCACCATCTTCAGTGGTCAAGATAGTGAGAGGGAGTGACATACTGATTATACAAGGGTTCCTTTTTATGCCTGTGTGTGTGTGGAAGGGTGGGGTAAAGGTGAGGTGGGGTGGGGTAGATTGTAAGCGGGGATTAACCCAAGGGGGATTTTGGGGGGTACATTACCGGACAGGTCAGGTGTAATTCCTATCTGACCTTACCTGTGTCGTAGCAGGAAGGGTGGGGTAAAGGTGAGGTGGGGTGGGGTAGATTGTAAGCGGGGATTAACCCAAGGGGGATTTTGGGGGGTACATTACCGGACAGGTCAGGTGTAATTCCTATCTGACCTTACCTGTGTCGTAGCAGGAAGAGACATGTCCCTTCCTGCTACGACACAGGTAAGGTCAGATAGGAATTACACCTGACCTGTCCGGTAATGTCCCCCCCCAAAAACCCCATGGGTTAATCCCCGCTTACAATCTACCCCACCCCACCTCACCTTTACCCCACCCTTCCACACACACACAGGCATAAAAAGGAACCCTTGTATAATCAGTATGTCACTCCCTCTCACTATCTTGACCACTGAAGATGGTGGCAGTGTCCACCGAAACTGTTTGGTAATTATATTCTTCGTCTACAAGTGTTGGTTTTATTCACCGGCTCGTAGTATTTTTTTCTTTTAACTAAGATACATGAAATAAGCTGCAAAAATACGAAAATACGAGCTTACTTAATGTAAATGAATTATAGTACGTTCAGGATGGAGGGAAGGCATTTTGTATTTTGTTTGTGATGTTATAGTGCAGTGGTTCCCAACCTTTTTGGTCCTGTGGCCCCCCGAGAAAATTATGAGAAGCTCCATGGCCCCTATATAACTCAGATCGTATATTTATATATTTTTAATATTTGATATTGTGCAGAAAACGGTAATTACCCCAATATACTTAAGGCTAAACTAGCACAGTAAGGTATATTTCATACTTGATTTCTGTCAGGTTTTACCCAGACCAAATAACTTATAATATCTTATATTACCAATAAGGCCCATGGCCCCCAGTCAATGTCCCATGGCCCCCTTGGGGGCCATGGCTCCCAGGTTGGGAACCGCTGTTATAGTGTCTCTCAGGATCCTAGGATCCTGTCTCGGCTGAACCAAATTGTCTGGCGTCAGCTGGAACATGATGCTAGAGTTATGTCGGTCGTGAGGGGGTTAATGGTGACGGTATTGACACTGTCAGGCTCCAATGACTCACTGAGTCGGATAAAATAGTCTGAGTCAGCTGAATTGGGGTACTAGAGTTGTCCCGAGCATCACTCAGGGGGTTAAAATCGTAACCCTCTGGTGCTTGGGACAACTCTAGTATTCCATTCCAGCTGACAGACTTTTGTTTTCGGCTGAGTGAGTCATAGGAGCCTGACAGTTACTACACTGTCACCATTAACCCCCGCATGACCGGCATAACTCTGGTATATCATGTTCCAGCTGACGCCAGACAATTTGGTTGAACCAAATTGTCTGGCGTCAGCTGGAACATGATGCTAGAGTTATGTCGGTCGTGAGGGGGTTAATGGTGACAGTATTGACACTGTCAGGCTCCTATGACTCACTCAGTCGAATAAAATCGTCTGAGTCAGCTGAAATGGGGTACTAGAGTTGTCCCAAGCACCAGAGGACAACTCTAGTACCCCATTTCAGCTGACTCAGACGATTTTATTCGACTGAGTGAGTCATAGGAGCCTGACAGTTACTACACTGTCACCATTAACCCCCTCACGACCGACATAACTCTAGCATCATGTTCCAGCTGACGCCAGACAATTTGGTTCAGCCGAGTGGGTCTGGGGCCTGGGGGGCACTAAATGAAAATATCCAAAAAATATTAAAGGGGGGGCTATATCAATTTTGCCACAGGAGGTATACCAAAATTGGACTTTTTAATAAAACCCCCTCCTCTCTCACTCCCTGTGTTTTGTATATACCCCTCTCTGTCTGCCTGTGGTGTGTCTGTCCCACCCTCTGTGTGTGTGTGTGTGGTGTGTCTACTGTGTGAAGGTGGCTGTGTACGTGTCTTGTGTGTGTGTGGTGTGTCTACTGTGTGAAGGTGGCTGTGTACGTGTCTTGTGTGTGTGTGTGTACGTGTCTTGTGTGTGTGTCTTGATGTGTGTATGTATCTACATACATACACACATTGTACGTGTCTTGTGTGTGTGTCTTGATGTGTGTAGTAGTGTGTGTGTGTATGTAGTGTGTTTAAGTGTGTCTTGGTGTGTGTAAGCTGAATTAAGAACGGGGCCTTGTGGTTTTAAGGAAAGCCTGCTACGCAAACTTCCCTCAGCCACATTTTAAAGAAACCTCTATCACACCGGGACTTGAACCCGGGTCTTCCTGATTAGCAAGCCAGCACCATGCTGACCCTGCTACCGCGGCCCCACAGGGATAGCGGCTAAAACTTCTACTGTATTTTATTTCTTTACATGTTTACAAAAAATGGGAAATTGGACAACATGCATAGACTAAACTAAATTTTCATGTACCTATTAATGTCGCTTTAGGAGGAGATATCTCGAAATTTCCTGAGCTACTTGGAATACCTAAGCCTGCAGTTTAATGCTAATCATGAACAAGTGCTATGGAAAGAATATAGAGCAGTTGCTACTTATATAAAGGGAGAAAGTAAAAACTGCAACTTAGTCTGCTATCCAACGGCAGGACTTAAACGATTAACCATATATTACATAAACTTAACACACTGAGTGACACAGAAACTAAACATATGATACAAATTCTTTAATGAAACTTATAATGAGAGTACAAATGACAAAATATACACTGCACAGGAAGACAGTACAGTACTCATTGGTCATACTCTGAGAATGAAAGCCTATCTGTTGTACCGATTTATAAACGGAAGAGATGAATCGCTAAATTTGATCCACAGTAAAATATAATAATAATAATAATAATAATGAATACATAAAACAATAAAGACAAACCATATAGACTACATGTCCACCCTAAACTGACAAAAACCTGGCATCTCTCCACCTTGAATGCTGAGCTGTTTCTAGAGATAAAGACTAGATTATCATGCAAATCACAATGAAGATCTATGGGGAGGATGCAAAACCATAATACTGTCTTATTCTGCCACTTAGATACAGGAACTAAGCAGCAGAAGGACTAAAATTTGTCAAGGTGAGCCAACTACAATGACACAGATGAAGTCTGAGATTATATAATGTGTAATCATGAACTGATTGCATCATTCAGTAAAGATTACAAAAGGAAAAGCTATCAAATCTGAAAGTGTAAGTACTATACAAGATATGATTAACCTTGTACATCCATATTCTGAGATATGCTTCCTATATCATAGCCTACACACAAATTCATCCCCCTCAACAGTAATGGTATATTCCTGCTGTCTCCTGACTTCCAATCAACTTATGAAACCTCTCTCCTAATTACAGTACAGTAATATGTTAATGAAGGCTGCTAGTAATTACCTTCAGTATGATAATTCTTATTTAAAGGTAGCAGCAATGGTTAATGAAGGATGTAAGGTATGCAGTCCTTCCAGTTCAATATACTATATCTCCAATCAGGCTTTATCCAGTGTCTCTCCTACACATGTTAATACCTTCAGTCTTCACTAGTTTAACTCACAGAGCAGGGATTTTTTTTTTTTTTTCCATGCCATCTCATGATTATATTTAGCTTTGTATAGACTTCTGGAAGTGTAGGGGTTAGGCACAGCCTCACTGAACTCCTGCAATAGCAGAGACTTTGCATAAGTTGAATAAAATTGCCTTCTGGCACTATGAATAAACTGAAAAGGGCATCACCGGGATTGCAAGAGTTAAAGGGACTCACGGAGTTTATATCCCCGATGTAAACAAACTACCCATTAGTTTTTACACACACACCCTCATTTTTTCCAGCCAATTAACCTACTATGCCTGCCCATGTACAGGATCACATTCGACCTTAAAACCTAAACAGATGGTGTGAATATCGGGGGATTTAAGTAGCACTGCTTACTCGAGTTTAAAGGGACATCTTGGTCACCTGGAGATACACACCGCCGTATATCATCCTTATAGCTAATAATTACAACTTACATCAGCCGACTACACCTCTCGATAATGACAGCAAACACTGATAAACACATAGGCATAAGAATTACCATAATAAGAAGTAGACTAACACCGTAAAGAATAAAATCTTCACTCATCTCCAGCATCTCTCAACGTTGCTCCCATAATGCACCAGTGACGTCACACTTCAAATTAAATATTTACTTATTAAATTTTAAGAAGAAAATTTAGTGAATATATTATCAGTCTTTTAAACATTAATTTTCGTGCAAACTGAATAGAGGTAAGTAAAGTGTTTCTTGTTAAATTAAAGATAACCCCATGAATCAGTGGCATCATCATCTCTCTCTCTGAAATTCCATACAGAGTACCAGAGTAGGATCACTATTTACTGTCCTGCCGATATATCTCAACAGTTTTACAAGGGGATTTAAAAATAAACGGCCTGGTGGTGGTGGTGGCAGGGGATAAAATTTTGCGATACCAGTCTCTAATCTGCTGCCATTCCCTACAGAACCTGAGCATAATAGAAGAGAAATTAGGCCCAGGTTGATGCAGCAATTCTTAGATCTAAAAGTTTCTAGAGAAGGGAAAGAAGTTGTATGCGGCTTTCATAGATTTGGAGAAAGCATATGACACCCTGTATAGACAAGGATTGTGGAAATTTGGATAAAATATTGGTGATATAATTGTTGAACTGTGTGTACAATGGTGCAAAGGCTGTAGTCAGTCTAATGAGTCCACGCTTTGAAGGTTGGGTTGAAACAGGGATGTGTCATGTCTCCATGGTTGTTCAATCTGTACATGGATGGGGTAATAAAAGAGGTACAAGGTAGGGTAGTGGATGTTGGAGTGGCCCTGGTGAGAGAGGGTAGTGTTTGGAAACTCCCTGTACTGTTGTTTGCAAATGATACTGTGTTGTTGAGTGAAGACGAAGGAGAGCTGCAAGGCTTGGTGGATGAGTTTGGGAGAGTGTGTAAGAAACGGAATCTAAAGGTGAATGTAGGGAAGAGTAAAGTGATGGTCTTTGAGAGAGGTGAAGTCAGTGAATGTACAGCGAGGTTGGATGGTGAGGAATTGGAAAATGTGAGTACGTTTAAGTACTTGGGTAGTGTGATGAGTAAGGATGGAGGTTTGGAGGGTGAAGTGCTTGAAAGGGTACAGCAGGGAAGAAAGGTTGCTGGTTCTTTGAAAGCAGTGATAAGAAACAGGGAAGTGAGCATGGAAGTGAAAAAGTTACTACATGACAGTATTGTGATACCAACTCTAACGTATGCAAGTGAAGCTTGGACGTTGTTGGAAGGACACAAGTCAAGAGTGAGAGCAGTGGAAATGAGTTATTTAAGAGGAGCCTGTGGAGTCACATGGAGAGACAGGCTGACGAATGAGGATATAAAGGAGCGTTGTGGTGTGGATGTGGATGTGATAGGAAGCGTTAGGAGAACACACTGAGGTGGTTTGGCCATGTGGAGAGGATGGAGGGTGAAAGACTGACGAAGAGAATGTATGTGAGTGAGGTGGTGGGTGGGGGAGGCCGAGGATGAGATGGAGGGATGGGGTGGAGAGGTATATGAGAGAGGGGAGTGTGAGTTGGGAGCAGGGCAGTGAAATGGCGGGGGACAGGGCGACTTGGAGGCGATTTGTTTGTGGCCACCCCAAACGGGATTGAGGCGTCTGGCAATAGATAGAGATAGATAGAAGATTAAATAACTAAAGCTAACACTGATTTGAACTAATACACATCTGGTCCACAGGTCGTGCTGGAGTCTGCTGCCTTGACGCTGCTTCCTTGCCACACTTGTCATACCCTGCTGAAGTTTGGTCTGCCCTGCCGTGAGAAGCCTGACGGTGGTGTGGTGTCTTCCCCTACTCTGAGATGCCTGGTGGTGGTGGTGGTGGTGGTGGTGGTGGTGGTGGTGGTGGTGGTGGCGGCGGCGGCGGCGGCAGGGTGTCGTGTCTTCCCCAGCCGTGAGATGACTTGCTGCTGCTGCTGGTGATCTGCCCTGACCTGCCGAGAGAAGCCTGGTGGTGATGGTGTGATCTGCCTTGCAAGTCCAGGATGTTCTGTGGACAAATGCTACTTTTGAATGCATATTTTATATTGCTGTCTCTGTTAATGTATTTTGTACTGAAGTATTAATAATGAAAACTTAAATTTTCTGTCTTGTTTCATTACCTTTTTAACTGTGGCTTTGACTTAATATAGGTGATAAGTATATTGCGCTCTGCAGTCTTGTGTGTTGTGGGGACGGCTTTTGTGATGAGCTAAGACATTCTGATCGCTTCACCAAATTACTGCTCAGCCTTGTGATCAGTGGACATAAAAGATTATACAATACAATGATATACAGCTAAGCATAAAAAAGGTTATGGGAATTCTCCACCATGCAATCAATGGACCTAAATTAAAGCCTATATTATAAAGCTAAGCCTGAAGAGGGTTGTGGGAAGTAGATAATGATGCAGGGTAGACACTGGTAATGTTCACTGAGCCGTGCCCGCAACACACAAGAACTGGGTGGCGTAATATATGGACCACCTTGTATAATGAGAGGCCGTAAGTGTGTGCTGACCCACAAACTTGCCATCAATGCCCCGTCATAACTATTACTGTGTCATGTAGGAAGCACAAAGAAAACAGGCCACAGAATACCTCCTTGTCTCTCGTTCCTCCTACACAAACATACACGCCTTTCACTTTAACTTGACACAGAGTTTCATTTAAAGCATATGAGAATGTCACGCAGATCAGTAGCAGAAACAGCCAATACTACAGCCCAACATCCTTTCCACGGCACTCATTCGTGACTAACATCATATTCTAGTGATAACTATCGCTACTACTCGGCAAACTGTATGGAAACTATAAGCTATCTGTCTATCCATCTATCTATAGCCAGACGACTTAATCCCGTAAGAGGTGGCCACAAACAAGTCGCCTCTATGCCACCCTGTCCCCCGTCATTATGCATCACTCCCTAATTCACACACCCTCTCTCATATACATCCCAACTCCATCCTCCACTTATAAGTAATACATTAAAACAACCGTGAATTACTGTCGCATAAGCTGAGCCCTAATCATATCCAACACAAACACGAAGAAGCTTTAAAGAACAGAAAACAATACCTTGATAGCAGAAGACACTAAGACCACAAGTACTGACAGCCTACACCAAGAAACATAACTAATTTCAGTCAGAGACCAAGTGAATATGAGAGGCACACAGTTCATCACTTCAGCTCAAGATCCGTCCCACCTTTGTAACCTTATGTTGCATCATCCTCTCCACAAACAAAATCGAACAACCGCCCAACACTACACAGAGTATCTTTGCAACATATCCCCTCCTCCACCCGACTCTACACTTCCCAGACACATACATAAACTCACAAACACCCCAGTCAGCCAAAACTTTCTGCCAAACACATACATAAACACACAGACACCCCAGCCAGCCAAAACTTTCTATACCAAACACATACATAAACATGCAAACACCCCAGCCAGCCAAAACTTTATATACCAAACACATACATAAACACACAGACACCCCGGCCAGCCAAAACTTTCTATACCAAACACATACATAAACACACAGACACCCCAGCCAGCCAAAACTTTCTACCAAACAGCATCCTTCATGTGCCACCACCAGACATACACCCTTCAGACACTACCGAACCCAGAGACACGAGTACACCAACCTTCCCTGCTACAATACTAACACAAAATATAACACACATACAATCCCCTGTGATCATACTGCAAAGTGGCACCCCCACACCACAGCACACCCACTCACTTCCTGCACCACACCACCACAACACAGACAATCCTTCAATATAACACTGGGTTCACATCCAGAGGAGCCTAAGATGTAACAAGAACAACAACAACAACAACTCAGGCCAAGTTAAAGTGAAACGAGTATAGTTACGAAAGGAAAATTATTTCAAGTTATTTTGTAAGCGCTTCGGGTACACAAAGTTACAAGGCCACAGGGAACGAACTGCATACCGAGGGTGTAATACTATGGCGGCTTAGGGGGCTTTATACCACCTTTTCTTCAGTGATTTATTGTTCAACCGAGCGAGCGTAGAGAGCAAGCAAGCGAGAACACTATATGACATGGTATAATAGGGTGGCAGAGAAATGCGCCAAGACTGCGTTGTCTAGAAAACTATTAAAGCCACAACAGATCTATGGACATCATTAGAAACCTAGTAAAAAAATAACAGGAGTTACTTGAGGGACTTTTCTCAAAATTTGCCGCGCCAGTTCTGATAAAAGGAAAATAAAAGTACCAAACTGAGCACCAGAACCGAGTTATTTTAGTTTTTAAAACTACTGCTGATCTGTTCAGACAGCTGGAAAGCTTATGAAGAAGCAATTGGTACTACTTAAGTTAAATAGACTTAGCTTTTAACATCAAGCGAGATGGATGGATGGATGGATGGATGGATGGATGTGGAATCGTGGATGCTTGGACCGATGGTAGAGTTCCTGCTGTTTCGTCCTTCCACCTGCCGACAAAAATCATCATCAATATCATCATCATAATCATCATCATCGTAGTTGTCGTCCTCATTACCACCATCATCATCATCATCATCATTATTTACACCGTCATTCTCATTATCATTACCATTCTCCTCCTCCTCCTCCTCCTCCTCCTCATCATCATCATCATCATTATCATATTATCATCATCACCTACCTATCTATCTACTGTATTTATCTATATCTGTTTATCTATAGCCAGACGCCTTAATCCCGTAAGGGGTGACCACAAGCAAATCGCCTTCATGATGTACTGTCCTCTACCATTTAGCTCAAGTATCCCACTCATATGTTTCTTCTCTTTCCCTCCATCTCATCATCGGTCTACCCCACCCCTCTATCCTTCCAGCTAACTCATGTGCACTCTTCTGGTCATTTTCTTATTCGCCATCCTCTCCACATGGCCAAACCATCTCGAAGTGTTTCTCTTAACGCTTTCAGTCTCATCCACATCAGCATCACAACGCTCCTTCATCTGCCCATTTGTCTGTCTGTCTCTCTATGAAACTCCACATGCTCCTCTCAAGTAGCTCATTTCCACCGCTCTCACTCTTGACTTGTGTCCTTTCAACAAGATCCAAGCTTCACTTCCATACTTTAAAGTGGGAATCACAGCATGCAGTGCCCTTTTTTTTCATACTTTCATCCTCAGTTCCCTCTTCCTAATCACTGCTTTTTAGAGAACAAGCAACCCTCCTTCCCTGACGTATCATTTCTGTCACTTCATCCTCTAATCATCCATCCATATTCATCACATTACATAAATACTTAAATGCACTCATATTCTTCCATTTCCTGACTATGCAGCCTCACTGTGCATTCTGTAACCTCATACGTTGAGAGGTTAAAGCATCACCACCATCAGCATCAACATCATTATCACCATCAATATCATCACCATCAGCCTGTGACACACCACTGCATGATAAGGACCCTCTCACCTTTCTCCACTCTGATCCATTGATTGTTAGCCTGTTCCGTCCTTGCTCGGTAGATCTGCATCATATCATCTCTCCATCTTGTTCTCTGTGCACCTCTTCTTCTCACTCCATCTGTGGCTTGTCATTCAGTTACGCTCGCTGTCCTTCCGTTGTCTCTTCTGTGAAAGACGTGACACTGAGGTGTGTGTGTTTGGAGTTAACTGGAAACAATCTAAGAATTACTAGATGCTGGAGCTTCAGGCCCCTTAGGTTAATCTCCTTGGTGTGGTGTGGTGTGGTGTGGTGGTGGTGGGGTTGTGGTGTGGTGTGGGGAGGGTTGGGTGGTGAGGGTTGGGTGGTGAGGGTTGTGTGGTGTGGGAGGGTGGTTATGTGTGGTGTGGTGTGGCAGGGTGGCTTTGTGTGGTGTGGTGTGGGAGGGTGGTTATGTGTGTTGTGGTGTGGGAGGGTGATTTTCTGTGGTGTGGTGTAGGAGGAGGATTTTTTTGTGGTGTGGTGTGGTGTGGGAGGGTGGCTTTGTGTGGTGTGGTGTGGTGTGAGAGGGTGGTTATGTGTGGTGTGATGTGGGAGGAGGATTTTTTTGTAGTGTGGTGTGGTGTGGGAGGTGGTTATGTGTGGTGTGGTGTGGGAGGGTAATTTTGTGTCGTGTGGTGTGGTGTGGTGTTGTGTGGGAGGAGGATTTTTTGTGGTGCGGTGTGGGTAGGTGATTTTGTGTGGTGCGGTGTGGGTAGGTGATTTTGTGTGGTGTGGGAGTGTGATTTCGTGTCGTGTAGTGTGAGAGATTGGTATGGTGTGGTGTGATACGGTGTGGGAGGGTGGTATGGTATGGTGTGGTGTGAGAGGGTGATGGTGTGTGACAATGTGTGGGACTGGTAGAACGTAACTTGGCTTCACTATAATCACTAAAGCCTATATGAGTACAACACCTCTCATCCGAAAATGGTTAGTGAGAAGCAGACGGGCAGGGCCGGTCCTAGAGCTACTGTGATAAAATGTAGAAAATCATGTGTTGTATCCTTAAAATAAAAAAGAATATGTGAGGTTAATTCTTACCTTTAAATAAAGACCAAAATATATGTATTACTTCACTCATATTCATCCACTTCCTAACGATACATAAAGAGACGGTGATCAGTGACTTATGGAACCCTGTGCTGTGATTTATGGGATGTAATAAGCTTTTCAGAATATTGCGTAAGTGTCTCGTAATTGTATAGGTAAAAGGTCCTATGTTCTTGGCCTAATATTTACACTTGAAATAAAACTATGAATGTGTGGAAATAATTCTGCCATTTGAATAACTATGGTATCATCAACCAAGATATACATACACGAACAGAAGCACACACGCACACACACACACACACACACACACACACACACACACACACACACACACACACACACACACACACACACACACACGTCCAGTCACCAAAACACGAAGTTAAACAGAAAGGAAAGGGAGAGGTGACTCAGCCAATGACCTGAAGGTCGTCGTCATCATCATCGTCGTCGCTATCATCATTGTCGTCATCTTCGTTGTCGTAATCATCATCAGCATCATCCTCGTCATCATAATCATCATCATCATCATCAGCAGCAGCAGCAGCAGCATGTCATCATCATCCCAGCACTGTTAAAAATGTAGTACAAACGTTATATCAGTATCATCACCTTTATCATCATATTCATCACCATCATCTAACCTTGTTTTAGAGTTTGCACGGAGTTACATCATCATTATCAACATGAACATCATTATCATCATCAATCATCATCATCATCATCAATCATCTTCATCATCATTATCAGCTTGTGACACACCACTGCAGGATAAGGACCCCTCTCACCTTTCTCCACTCTGATCCATTGCCTGTTAGTTTGTTCCTCCCGATATTGGTGGATCTGCGCGCGCGCGCGTGTGTGTGTGTGTGTGTGTGTGTGTGTGTGTGTGTGTGGGATGCTGGTGATGGGATGCTGGAGGGTTTGATAATGTTTGTGTGGTGACTGCTTTATGTGTCTAGTTACCTCAGCCAGTGAAGATGAAGGAGGTTATGTATTCACCCTTGTCTGTGTCTGTCTATCTATCTCTCAATCTGTCTGTCTTTCTATCTGTCTGTCTGTCTGTCTTTCTATCTGTCTATCTGTCTGTCTATGGCCAAGATATATCAAAAACTTGCTATCGGCTTTCAATGGAATCTTGTAGGTAGGTGGGCACTGGGTCAAGAGAGAGACTATTCGATTTTTCATTAGATTTTTTCCCTATTACGCTTTTTTTGGCTCAATAAAAAGGAAGAGTGGGAAATCTAGGAATATACTGCACCTTAATGTGAGAAATCTGGACAAATTTCTCCATAACAAAATATAAATAAAATTAATCTTTTTCTTGACTTGAGAAACATGAGTTAACTTCAGCTTCAGTTTTTTTTTCTGCATCCAGGATCGTACTGTAAGCTGCTTTGGAAATTCTTTACATCTCTTCCTTAGCGATTTAATCAGCACATTACACCACAACACCCTCTTTTATGAGAGAGATGTAAACTCTGCCGATATGAAGCCGATTTTAATAGCTTACAAGAAAATGTTAAGACGTGCTATGCAAAAACTAAATAGCTAAGGAAGGGACACTGGAGAAGAACTCCCGTGCTTCCTAAAATACTGCCCTGTTTCCAAAAGGCGTATGACACAGAAATTTGACTTAGCTTTTAACATCAGGGGGAGCTGGATGGCTGCATGGATGGATGGATGGATGGATGGATGGGGAATGGATGGATGGATGGATGGATGGATGGGGAATCGTGGATCTTTGACTGCTGACCAAGTTCTTGCAGTTCCGTCCGTCCGTCCACCTACCGACAAAAATCATCATCAGTATCTTCATTATCATTATTATAATTGTCATTATTATTATTATTATTATTATTATTACCTTTATTATCATTATCATAACTATAATCATCATCATCATCATCGTTAAAATTGTTATTATGACTGTAATCATCATCATCATCATCATCATCACCACCGTTATCCCAACTCTGTTACCTCGTACTGAAGTTAAATCATCATTATCATCAGGATCAACATCATTATCATCATCATCAGTATCATCTTTATCATCATTAATATCATCATCATCATCATCATCATCATCATCATCATCATCAGGCCCTGACATTTCTACCACTGGAGGATTAGGACCCCTCTCATCTTTCTCCACTCTGATACATTGGTTGTTAGCCTCTTCCCATATCGGTGGATTCAGCGAGCTTCATCTATCTTGTTCCCTGTGTAACTCTTCCTCTCACTCCATCTCTGGCCTGCCATTCAGTTACGTTGCTCATCCGTCTGTTGCCTGCTCTGTGGAAGATGTGACCAGAGGAGTGAGTGTGAAGGTACCTGGAAACAAGCTCAGAATTAACAGATGCCGGAGCTTCAGACCCCTTTGTTTAATCCCCTTGGTGTGGTGTGGTGTGGTGTGGTGGGATTGTTTTGTGGCGTAATGTGGTATAGGGGGAGGTTTTGTGGTGTAGTGTGGTATTGAGGGGTTTC
>NW_027643521.1:0-5000 GCF_032717465.1 Coenobita brevimanus
ATTCTTAGTCCTTTCAGAGAAGAGATTACATTTAAACTTGATTCAGTTTAGGTTTGAGGATGGATTAACTTGCCTACCTGCTTACCTGCCTGTGTGCCTGCCTGTTTGCCTACACCTAATTACTCTACCCACTTACCTGTGTGTGTGTCCTGCGTGCCTGCCTGTCTTCCTACCTACCTACCTACCTGTCTACACACACACACACACACACACACACACACACACACACACACACACACACACACAAAGGCTAAGGGAGACAAGGAGTTTAAGGCTATTTAGTGATGAGATGAACCCCGTGATAAAACTAGCAAGGTTTTGTTTGGTGTGTCCTGCCCTCTGTTTCTCAGCTTAACGAGCACTGACCACCCCAAAAACCTGTTTATTTATTTCCACATTAAGACAAAACCCCCCATTTACCATATAATTATCGAAGTTCCTATTTATTCTCTTAGTTATTATTTATCTTCTATCTTAATTATCCATAGACTACCCCAAAGCTGTCTCATTATTACCATACTAATCAGATCCACCTCTTTCTCAGACACTCTTTCTCAGTGTAATTATTTATCCCAAAAACCAATTTATTCTCAAGCTCAGCTAAACCCACCTTTATGTGTTAGTTTTATGTTTTTCCTTTTTAATATTAACTTGCCTTATTGTGAAACGTTTGGTGGTTATATAAGTGAAGACAAAGGATTAAGTAAGCAGTCCTAAACTCTGGTTGAGACAGAGAACGTTGATAAGGCAAAAGAATGATTATAAATGTATGTCGACCCAGCATCCTAGCCGTCAATTCTCCAAGTCTAGAGAGAGGGCCGAGGGAGCGCAGTGGTGAATGGAGTCAGTGTGGACCGCGAGTGAGCTAAGAGAGGACGGACGCCCCTGTCACTCCCTCCAGGGACAGAGTGTCGCGGCTGTGTTAGTGGTTCGGTTCCTTACTCTCCTGCAGAAGTCTCACCTCGAAGCCTCCTTCCCCTCGTTCACAAGTCTCAAAAGCCTCCTTGAGCACCTACAGCAGTATTTTTCCCCTCCTGCAAAAGTCTCAAAAGCTTCCTTGAGCACCTACAAGTCTCATTCAGTGGCCTACTCCTCCTCCAGAAGTCTCAAAAACCTGGCCTCTCGAGAGTGGGTTAGGCGCGCGACAGGTACGTGCTCGATGGCCCGCCTCACCGCACCTATTACAGTTGGTTGGGGCATCCCCCGTGGATTTTCCAGTGCCTGTTTTTTCTTTTGGAACCTTGGCCTCTTTTGACTCTACACTTACATGTGCAACTACATCCCTTCTCTTTTCTTTTGCTACATTTACATCTGCCAACGACGAGTGACTTCGTTGTGCCCACTCAATGGCTTTACTCACAACTTTATCAAGGGCATCGACAGGGCCTGTAAACTCTTGCTGGTCAAGTGTTGCTCTATACTGGGCAGGGAATACGTCGAGAAAGTTGTCCAAAGCATGGTACAAGGAACAGTCATAGTACCGAGGCTGCAGAGTTCCAATGTGTTTAGCTATACTAGTCAATCGCAGCCAGTATTCAACCAACCGTTCGCCAGGATTACGACGCGCATGTTTTAACGCATGAAATGTAGGTTGGAGAGTTTGTTCTGGGGACAGCAGCGTTGTGAGAATAGATTTAAACCGGTCCCAATCATCATTGGCCCTGATAATAAGGTCCTCAATGCTGTCATGTACCCCACCTAGAGTGTACTCCCGGACCACATCAAAGCGACCGGCAATAGTCCACCTAGGTCCCGTAGTCTTACTCTCTATGTCCTGAAGCCATTTGCTAAGGTCTGTTTCTAAGATGACACCAGGATATTCAGGTAATGTGGCAGTTCTACTTGCAGCAAAGCTCTTTAACCCTTTAACGCAGTAGACAGCATCCTTAGCATTATCGGCAATAGCCTGCGATGGTTGGTCGGACAGGGTAGCGATCCCTGCTGCAGCTGCAGCATCAGCCATTTCGAACAGTACTTCGTCTGAGTCTGTGTCTGAATCAAAGTAATGAGCAAAGGAAATTTCGTCTGAACCACTGTAAGAACTAGAGTCGCTACTGAATTCCATACACGAGTGTAAGAACCTAGGTGTGGAACCGCTTAACTCAAAAGTTTAATTAAGCCTTAAATATCCCATTAAGCTGCCACCATTGTCGTGTCCTCCACTCTCTACTTACCCGAGGTATGTTTCGTACTCAGTCTCGCCAAGTACGGTGAATGGCCGCCACTAATGAGTATTGGTAGCGTGTGGCAGTAGCAGCGGAGAGTGTGGAGACAAGCCCAGAAAGGACCTGTAACCTCGTAGGTTAGGGCAACAAGATATTAAATACCCCTTTCTGCCCTCCTTGACTTCCCAAAAATTAACAGTTCCACACTAAGGTTACAAAACACAGAAACAATTTTTACTTTAATTTTTAACAATCTGCTACAAAGTATTTACACTACTTCAGAACAAATTACACAGTTATAACATTAACTTATTATCCCGAGTCTCATCTCGACACAAGGGAAATTTCAATCACTTATTTACGACTTGACAGCAAGTAAGTACTTGACTTGATAGCCATATAAGGCTTCAGTGGTACCATCTGTCTGTCTGTCTGTCTGTCTGTCTGTCTCTCTCTCTCTCTCTCTCTCTCTCTCTCTCTCTCTCTCTCTTACACACACACACACACACACACACACACACACACACACACACACAAGATGCAACGGCATACATCAAAGGAAAGCCTGTATCTCAGTCGTATACGTATGCAAGATCATGATATTATTTTTCATACAACAATATACTCACCATCTTTAAATTGTAGAGTGCATGCAATCACAGCCCATATCTTGTCTTTACAAGATCCCTTCATGTACTCAGGATGAGTAATGTCATACAGCACTCTTTGTTGGCGGACAGCCTCTATAAGTTCCTCGGTGGACGACATCGTGAGTACTGTCAAAATGAATTGCTGTGCTGCACGTGTGCAGGAAACTGCGTTTCAAAGACTACGTGGCGCAGGCTGACACAGGTCTGCACCTAAGCTGTGCTGCCCTGTGTGCCCACGTGCGCGCTTACATTTAAAATAGTGAGATGCAGTTTTCTGCCCTGCTCTGTGCTGCGTTGCCTGTGTCACCTGCGTCTCAATGTGCGCCCAGCCTACGTCGTAGCGTTCTATATGCTGCTTTCAGGTACTTCTGGCGTTCGCGACCCATTCTCCTATCGTCCCTCGCTCCCATATTCGTCTGCCCCACATTCGTCTTCTTCCCTACTCCTCCTTTCTCCGCCTTCCTCCTCTCCCCCTCTACTCCCACTTGACCCAGGCCTCGGTCTGAAGGGGCCGTGTGAGTAAGAGGTGGAGATGACGTCAGGAGCAGCGGTATCTGGGTGGGCGGCAAGTACATGATCGTTGCAAGCCCGACATACGGCCTAATAAAGTTTACGAGGGTAAGGTGACCCAAGGCTCCGGCCTTAGTACACCCCAGAGAGAGAGTTGCCCCAGTGCATCCCTCTCCTGCTGTTCTCCCCTACAGGAGCAACACCGCGCCGACAGTCTCTATATGTGGCGGGGAAGGAGCGGCCTTGTACGCCCTTCAGTTGCTTCTGGTCGGAAAGATCAGCTCCCGGCTACGGCCAGAGTAAAGAGCCCCTGCTATCGTACGTGTAGCTTTTCCCTACTACGGGAGCAACACCGCGCCAACGGTCTCTATACGTGGCGGGGAAGGAGCGGTCTTGTACGCCCTTCAGTTGCTCTCTGTAAGAAGGCATCCAGCTCCGGCCGTGGCACGTACCAGGGTAGAGAAGCCCCTGAAGGTAGCCTCAGTACGTACTGGAGAGAGTGTGGCCTCTGTGCCCCTCACTCCAGCTTGTCCCCTACTACGGGAGCAACACCGCGCCGACGTTCTCTATACTTGGCGGGGAAGGAGCGGCCTTGTACGCCCTTCAGTTGCTCCTTGTACGCCGGGTAAGCTCACGGCCACAGCCAACGTACGTACCAGGGTAAGGCGACCCAAGGCTCCGGCCTCAGGACGTACCAGAGAGGACACGAGTGACGTGAGTCCTTCTCCAGCCTCTTCCTCCCTGTGGGAGCCCTTCGTCACCACCCGGGAATATAGCCCCGGAGGTGACACTAGAAGTGGTGGCAAGGCCCGATATCGGACCTACCTCCCACGCCTGGGAGATCCTTGTTCCCGCCTCGAGTCCCGAAGGAGAAGCTGCCGCAGCCCAGCCCTGTCGGCGCCTCTCCCCCTAGGTGCCCACAGTCCCAGGACACCCAGGCCAGACCCACCGGCTCCCGACGAAGGCGATCCCGGCTCCCTCACTCCACGGAGCCAGAGACGACAGGCCCGACTACTCAGGCTGTTCAGCCCCAGTCCCGAGGGCCACCTCTCAGGTCGAGGCCCCCAGACAGGAGGGCCTCCCTGCACCACACCGACGAGTGTGATCCGGGCAGTGACTCCCCTGCGGGTAATCCCTTGCCCTCTGCAGGCCGGGTCCCCCTAGGGCTCTACCCTCACGCCCTTGTCACGGAGTGAACATTACCCAGAAGATACAGGTAAATAGTGACTCCCCTTGTGTCGAGAACAAATCGGGGAAAAGAACAGTGAACAGTGACTAGGTGAAGAACAGTGCAGTTACCAATAGCCCAAAAGAACTCAGTGTCGGCAGGACAGAGAATGAACCTTAGAGTAATTATCCAAGTCCCCCCAGTAAAAGAACTTTCTGTGAACGCATAAGGCTAGGGTGCGCGGGCCGGTCAAAAGCCTGAGTGTTTTTTTTTTTTTTTTTTTTCCTATCGACCATTGAGGCTGGAGCCCCTGGTCATTAAGGCAAAATTATATATATGTATATATATTGACATATATATACATATATATATACGAACATATATATACATGCATACATACACACATCCATGCATATGAACACACACACTTTCATGCACACGTACAGACGTCGGAATAAGTTCGTTTCCTTTTCCGTGGACTAAGGTGTTTGTAACACTGCTCGATGG
>NW_027643521.1:10000-109140 GCF_032717465.1 Coenobita brevimanus
TCCACGGGCTCGTCATAGATGTTATTATTAACCCGCAGGGTGGTGATACGTATGTATGGGCCTTTATTATTTAATATTCTTATAGTGGACCAGACTTTACTTAATGGTGTTGTACGAGTCACCGTGGACACAAAGGACCGCCAGGAGTCACGTTTGGCCCTTCTTATTATTCTCCTTGCCTCAGCCCGTGCCTGTTTGTATGCAATAAAATTTTCTCAGTGGGCTGACTATCAAAAATCCTGTATCTCCTATTGCGTTTTCTTAATGCTTGTCGGCAATCCGGCGTCCACCAATGTGCTCTATGCTTCGCCTGAACTGTAGAAGTCTTGGGAATAGCAGCCTCAGCTGCGTGTAATATGGAAGTAGGTATATTTTCGACCTTAACATCTATGGTCTCCCCAGATATATCTAAATTGGCGATCCTTGAGAAGGATCCCAATCTGCTTTCTTATAGTTAAATTTTGGAGGTGGAGTGTCCGAAATGATGTCGCGTGTATAAGAAAGACAGATGGGTAAATGATCACTTCCCAAGGAGTCGTCGTAAGGGTCCCATGAGAAATCTTGATGTATACCAGGGGAGGCCAAAGATAAGTCAATGGCCGAAAAGTTACCAGTACGATCATCTACACGAGTCGCTCTACCATCGTTCAGAAGACAGAGGTTGGACTGTAATATTAGGTCGGCTACTTGCTCCCCACGACCATCAATCCTCAAGCTACCCCATTGATAGTGATGGGCGTTAAAGTCGCCCAACACTAACTTATTCCCAGGTAGATGTTCAACTACTATCCATTTCATGGACCGTGTATCATGGTTTTTCTCAAATATCTTTCAAACTAATCAATTGATCGGTATGATACTTTGACACAGTGTACATGACACCTCCCGCTAATTTTTGGTAATATACGGCATTGCCAAGTGGTGTTACTGAAGGCGTTTACTCTTGACGTTTAAAGGCAAAGTCGCGTGAGTCGCCAGACTAATCAACACAGTCGAACGTCCGCTACCCCCCATCCCCTTCCTCTCCCACCCTACCTCCCTCCCTCTCCCCCCTCTCCCTTCCCCCTCCCCATTTCCCCCCTCCCCCTCCTCACTTCCCCCCTCAACCCTCATTCCTGCTGGCCTTCCCGTGGCCCCCCCCCCCTCTGTCCACTCTATCATGTTATAATGATTAGTATCGGGTATCATAAATACAGTATGTTGTTGTTTGTAGAGTCTGTGTTCATTTAATCATTGTTATTGTATGTCCTGAAGTTATATAAACGGGAGTTGACTAAAGAGCGTATGACCGTCACCTTATTCACCCAATATAATGTGCCTACTATCACGATCTCTTAATTCCTTTACCCCCATATCGACGTGTTTACTACGAGCAGGTAAGATAAGGTATCCAAAATTAAATCACACAGTTTAACTTACAAACCAGTACGGTACGGTATATAATCAACACAACATAATAGGGCCGTAATGGATTTATGAAATTCATTCTCTCTCTCTCTCTCTCTCTCTCTCTCTCTCTCTCTCTCTCTCTCTCTCATAATAAATATCATAATAGGTAGAAAAGTGATGCAAACAACTGAGCATATTACAGAAAGTTTATTCACAGTCTTCGTCACTATCAAGGAACAAATCATCCTCGGAATCACTCTCGATGTTGATAATTACGGGATCTACACGCTTATGGATGTTATCCGTGCACCAGTACTCATCCTCGAAGGCTCTGGACCGTCTCACTGCACCTTCCCACACCTCCCTTGTTGCGCTAAGCTTGGCTTCCTCTATCCTGGCCTGCAGATCTGCCCGAGTGAACCGCTGCAGTGAGGAACGCACATGTTTTTTCATTGAACCCCAGACCTGCTCAATGGCGTTGAGCTCAGGATGAGCTGGTGGCAGTCGGACGACTTCATGACCCCATGCACGGATGACGTCATCAATCTGGTACAGCGGTTGTGGCCGGTTCTGCTTACAGATCTGCAGCAACTCAGGGCGTGTGGCGTGTGGTGGGAATGGTATCTGGCGGCACGTCAACCATTCCACGATGCCTGCTTTGATGGTGGAGGTGGTAGGGCAGCGACTTTCCTCACTCAGCTGGTTGTGGTATGGCGCATTGTCAAGCACCAGCACTGATGGCTCAGGCAAGGCTGGAAGGAGCTGCGACGTCAGCCAGCGGAGGAAGAGATTACTGTTCATTTCGCCGTGATAGTCACCACTTTTGTTTTTGCTGGGAAGCACAAGAATGCATCGTCAACAAAACCGTCAGCTGTGCCCGCAGCAACAACCACAAAGCGCTCACCCTCTCCAGGCGGGACCTGACGACTGTAGGCGGCACTGGTCGCAGGCTGTGAGGTGTCCACCCACTCCTTGCTGGGATGCATCCTCGTGGTGAACCATGTCTCATCAACGTATACCACTCGTCTCCCCTCCTTCCGATATTCCCTGAGTGATCGGAGAGTGCCAATGCGCCAGCACACAATATCAAGTGACTCCTTGCGTACGTACATTTTCCTCTGTGAGGTCTTATAGCGCAACCCCATGCTGTGTAGTAATCGCCACACCGCTGTGTCTGAGGTTTCACTAGGGATGATGTCCTTTTTCCGTAAGTCGTCTGTCAACGTGCTAATGGTGAAAGTATGTTTCTTAGCAAATTCACCATGTACATGGCGGCGTATGGCACCAATGGCAAAATTGTCAAAGAGACGTGGTGTGGAGGTGGGTGTCGGTGTGCCTGGTGGTGTTGCAGGGGGAGTGTCTGTCCCAGGTGGTGGTGTTCGTGTACCACTGCGAGAACCCGGGTTGCGGTGTACAAGTGCACGCACTGCTCCCACCGTCATTCCCATGACATCTGCTACGCGATCATAAGGCCTGTGCAGGAAAAACTACAATTGTAGAATACATACAGAAGCATGCAGTTAAAAACAATAACATAGTCTGTAAAGCATTCGTGAAATATTAAAGAATGTCACAATACTGTTGTTGTGTTTTCATAAATATATACTTTCAATAGATAACAACCTATTTACTACAACGAGTGTAGCAATTATTGAATGGATAATGGTGAGCCACCGTTTTGTATACTACGGGTGAGATAGAGACAAAGTAATAGATAATTTGATAGGGAGATAGATGCATTGATTGATTGAGTGACCAATATGTGTGTGCTTTTTGCGTGTGAGTGTGTTGTTATGTATTTATACACTTGAAGATTCACTTACCTATTGAGATTAATCCTTAATCTATTGTTAGCTTTCTCCATTCTGTATATGGTTAGGAGTCGGAGTGCAATTGCATTTCTGCAACGACGCGGACACAGTAACATGGCGGCCATGACAGCGATGAGGCATCCGTGTCCTTCACTAGCCTGATGCAGTCAGTAGGTATACTACAAGTGCTGCAGCCGACAGACAACCCCGCACCTGACACCCTCGTTGGGAAAACTTAACCAATAGCCTATTATGGTCGTTAGGTCAGACCACGCTATATCCTTTTCATTAAGAACTTTCCAGTTATCTGCTACTACTGAATAATATAATGGTAAACGGTATTTTATTGCATATTGTATGTTACATACAGGTATTGGGGGAATGCTGAGAGAAAGAGAGAGAGTGAAACAGTAAGACAGAGGGAGGGAGGGAGAGAGGGAGGGAGAGGAAGGAGATGGGGTGTATCGGACGTTCGTTTGTGTAGATTAGCCCTGCAGGGCTCACGCGACTTTGCCTTTAAACGTCAAGAGTAAACGCCTTCACTAACACCACTTGGCAATGCCGTATATTACCAAAAATTAGCGGGAGGTGTCATGTACACTGTGTCAAAGTATCATACCGATCAATTGATTAATTTGAAAGATATTTGAGAAAAACCATGATACACGGTCCATGAAATGAATAGTAGTGAATTTAAAGCATCACTATCAATGGGGCCGTGTGGAGTACAGTACAGAGAGCAAATAGACAGATACGTGTTATTAAATTTTACTCTGCACGCGACCGCTTCCAGAGTAGAATTTAGAATCACTTCCGTTTGTGGGTGTGATTTGTGGGTGTATATGGCGACTCCGTGACCTTCATATCTTCTATACGAGTGGTAGTGTTTTAACTGTGGAGGATCAGGGTGATCCTCCAGGCGCGTCTCCTGTAAACAAATAACGTCTGGCCTGTGTATTGACAGCAAGATTGCTATATTTGGTAACTTATTCCCGACACCTCTACAATTCCACTGTAATACAGTGAAAGCGACGGTTTAAGATTTACGAGGGTGGCCAGTGCTCTTAGTTTTTATGCCGCCCGCCACCAGGCGAGTGGCTACCGGGTACCTTTCCCGGTGCTTGCTCGTGGAGATCTCCATATTCTCGTCAATAACAAGGCTCCCAGAATCCATCGAGGAAGAGCTATTCTTTCTCTCGCTCGCTGGACTAGGAGCAGGAAGGACATGAGGACGTGACTGTTTGGTGAGGGTGGTCAAGTTAATTTTATCTGACTTGTCAGGCTTCTGTTTTGGCCGCACTGACTGCGAAGGAGCAGTGGCAGCCTGAGAGTATGAAGTGGCAACAGGGATGTCTGTCAGAGAGTTGGAACGTACAGGAGGCTTAGACTGAGAGGTAGGGCGTGGGGCATGAGGAGCGAATGTTAGGTCAGTCTGTGTCTCAACGGTGCACATCACGGGACGGGACACAACCGCCGATGCATAGGAGATATTAGGCTTGGGAGTTGCATGCAACTCCTTCACCTTCTTCCTTGCATCGTAAAAGGAAATGCCCTCAGTTGCCTTCACTGTGCAGACCTCTTTCTCCTCCTTCCACTTGGGACAAGCCCTTGAGGAAGTGGAGTGAGCATCCTTGCAGTGAAAGCAGCACTCAGTCTCGGATGTACAGTTGTCAGCAGAGTGACCTACAGTCGCGCACTTGCCACACACAATGTTGGAAGCCCGACAAGCCTTTTCGTGGTGTCCATAGAGTTGACACTTTGCACAACGAAGGGGTTCGGGATGTATGGTCTGACATTTACTATTTCATATCCAACTTTCACATTGGTTGGGAGAGATACCTTTCCAAAAGTCAAAACAACTGTTGCGGTCTTCGTCCTTATGCCTTCCGAAAATCTTGTGATGAATCTGGCCTCTATTACATCTTGCTAAGCAAGTTCCTGTACGATTTCTTCCTCCTCCATAAGCACAAGATCCCTGCAGGTGATAACACCCTTGCAGGAATTCATGGCGTGCGGGATCGTTTTTGGACATCGTGACAGTGGAACTTCCTCAGTTTAAGCAAATCCTTGACCTGAGCTGAATTCTTGGTTTTTACGAGAAGGTCTCCACTCGCAAGTTTTTTCACTTGTTCCACCTCTCCTGCACACCCATCAATCACCTTCTTGATGATGAAGGGATTGAGGCTGGACAGGGAGTGGAACTAACCGCATGAATCATGACAAACTCGGCGTTGTGTATGTTAATGTCAAGACTGGTACGTGTCTGGGGCCGTTCAGTCTGGGGGCAGTCCGTCCGTGCAGCAGTCGGGGGTCGGTCAGGACTACGGGAGGCAGTAGTGGCGTCCGCCATAGTTACCACTTCCCCGTGAGGGGAAGTGGGAAGAAAGAGAAAAACAACCAAGGGAGAAATTGCCCGGGAAAACACACCTAGTCTGAGATTACCCTCTCAAACCACTCTCGGGAGGACGCGCCTGTGTGTCACTCACCCCAGAGCGATCAGTGGGGGGTACACTCCAGAGGTGAGTAAGCAAAGGCAATCTCAGTAATTAGATATAGACACCTACTATATCTACTAAGGCCAGGGAGGAAAATGAGGTCTAGCTAACCTAACTTTATTGAAAAACGCCCTAGTGGCGAGTAAAAGGAAAAAGCTAACGCCGGTGAGGCAACCCTGCAGCTAGAGGAGAGCTCAGAAACACGTCTTCCTTCTCCACGACCATTCATCAAAGTCGCCTGAGTGTGAGTGTCGCCGTGACCAGGTGACTGTGTCAAGTGTCGCTATCCGCACCCTGTCTTATTTATAGTAATATTTCCCCTACAGACTCCCAATCTTGTTTATCCCCTTTGTGATCAGTTCAGTGTATATCCTGCCTAAAAGTGACACATAGACAGTACCATATATAATTCAAGATATCCCTGTATGAGCATTGTAGTGTGCACTGAGTGTAACTATATTTTGTGGTGCTGAATGTTAACTCTGTGTCTCTGTTCCCCTGTATCTCAAATATCACTCTGTGTTGTATTGTAACTGTTAGAATTAAGGTTATAGATGTGTTAAGGTGTACTGCCTGGTTTTTATGTCCTGTTCCTTTGTTGGTGCTTTACTTCCGGTCTAGAAAGAGGACCCCGCTTCAGTCGCTAGTGTTTTTAGGACGAGAAGTCGCCTTAAAAACACCAGCATAACACTGGTGGCAAGCGGTGGTTCTGGATCCGAGTAAAAGCACGGAGGAACGATAAAAGGAAACTTGTACAATGGCAGCCAAACATCACATTCAATTGCCGAAATTCAACCCGGACCAATGTAACATTGATGAGTACTTGGATATGGTTAAACTCCTCTTAGACATAGGGTTCGACTCAGACAAAGAAAAGATTGCAGTCACATTACCTAACCTGGGTAAAATAATCGCCACTGTCACCCCGAAAATCGTCCCGAGACTAAAATGGGATCAATTCAAACAAATTGTGAAACAGGCAGCGACGCCATCTCTGGGCACAGTTGTAGCCTTATCGCAACTAGACGCCCTCACATACGACGGAAGCCTCGATGACACCTTCATCCAGGCCAAGGTCCAAGGAGAGAAGGTCACTTCGTGCGCACATTCTGATGACGTCAGGTGGGAGATAAACGGGCGGCCGAAGGTGACTTCCGCTTTCTTTTAGGGTATACTGCTTTTTTTCTGAGGTAATATAATGTTATACAGCTTCGCCCCCAGAACTTTCAGCTGATCATATGATGGTTAAAGTGTTTTCATTGTATAATTAACATTTCTACTAGTTAATGGGGATGTAACAGTTAACGAGAGAGAGAGAGAGAGAGAGAGATGGATTGGAGGAAAAAAAAATGAAAGCCGTGATTTGGAGTCGGGGTAGAGATGGAGGGAGGGGAAGCGAGAAGGAAAGGAGAAAGGAAGAAATGAAGGAGAAAATGTGGAAGGCAGAGAAGGAGAGCAAGACGGGAGAGAGGGAGAAGCGGTAGGGAGGAACGGGAGAGAGAGAAAAGTGATTGGGCGAGAAGGAAGGGAGATACAGTATTTGCGAATGAAGTAAATGACGTGAGCGAAGACAGGAAGAGAGTAGAAGGTATGGAGAGAGAAGAGAAGAGGAGAAAGAGGTGGAGGAGGGAGTTAGAAAGTGGAAGAAGAGGAGGGAGGATGAAAAAATTAGAAAGGGAGTTAGGGATGGAGGAAGAGAGGAGAAGTGGAGAATGAGGAGGAGGGAGAGCGAAAAGTGAGGGAGGAGGAGGAGCAGAAATGGAGAGATGGACAGCAGAATGGGGGAAGAAAGGAGGAGGAGAAGGAGGAGCAGGTGGAAGATGGAGGGAGGTAATATCTGTACTAATGAAAAGAGAGAGAGAGAGAGAGAGAGAGAGTATAAAATAATGGTTTTCAAAGGAAGGGAGTGAGGGTATAGCTGAAGGGATAGATAGGTAGATATGAGGAAGAGTGAGAGAAAATGGAGGAAGGGAAAAACGGGAGGGCAGGATGGAGGGATGGAGAGGAAGGGATGGAGGGGCAGAGGAAGGAAAGTAGGTAATTGACTGAGGGTTAGAAAGATTGAGGGAACGGGTGAGGGAAATTGGAGGGAGAGGAAAGTAGGAGGAGAAGTGGGAGAGAAGGACAGCTAGTGGAGGGAGGGAGGCAAGAAGAATAGGAGATGGAGGAAAACCTTGAGGGAAAGTTGGTAGAAGAGAAAGAAAAAATGGAGAACGAGGAAGGAAAAGATGGGCTGCGGTTACGGGAGAGTGGAGGGATTCGCTAGAAGGATAGATAGTTGGATGGAAGGAGTGAGGGAGGGAATACTTGGAGGGATGGAGGGAGTGGATGAATGGAAAGAATTAGGGAGCAGTGAAAGGCGGCAGGGAGTGGAGGAATGGAGAGAATGATGGATGAGTGGAGGGAGAGAGGGTATAACGGAGGGAGGGAGAGAATGCATAGAAGGATGAAGGAATGGAGTTAGGGAGTAACGGAGTGAAGGAATAGTGGAAGGAGGGAGGGAGTAGTGGAAGTTAAAAAGTGAGGGAGTGATGGAGGAAAGGAAAGAGGGAATGGAGGAAATAAAAGAAAAAGGGAGTACTGAACGAAAAGAAGGAGGGAATAGAAGATGTGAGAGAAAAAGCAGCAATTGAGGGAAGGGTGGACTACTCCGTCACCGCTGCGTACCCGGGCACAGACGCAAAAACCCGGGAACAACTCATATTCCACAAACTCCTCAGGACCCTCCCCGGTTTCATTAAAAACCCACTTCATAATACATGAACCGACGGGAGACCTGGATAAAGAAATCAACCTAATAAGGCGCCTTCTAGCCGTCCACTCCTCCCCCAAACGCATCGGGAACATCAAGCAATTCCCCACGGATCTCATCCCTGTAAATCCGTGGGAATTTTCTCCTTGCTGCCCTGAGTGCCCAATCCACGACATTCGTGAACAGCTAAAAGTTGCCCGCCGCAGCAAAACAACACAAGAGCGCTTACAAGCCTCCCCACCATACGCGGATTGCCGCAAGCCTCAAAGCAGGAATGCAAGACGAGGAAGGCACAGAAGGCGCCCCCGCATCCCACCGTAATGACGAGGGCCACCTCACATCTCCCCCAGTCCACGACAGGGGGAAACGTCATCTTTCCTTTTCCTTTCCTCTCACTATCTCTTCTATTTTGCCCTCCCCTATTCCTACCCCTATTCCTAACCTTCCCACCTCACACACCACTTTCTCCACTACTACCGCCTCCCCCCTTCCTATTCCTCCCCAACACAAAGCCTGCCTCCCCCTTCACAGACCTCCTAGAACCCTTACCTCATCTTCCCCTAACCTACTTCCCAAAACCGCCTCCTGTCTACTCCCTACCACCAACCACCCCACACCACTCGCCACCATCACTTCCCCGCCACTCATTTTTCCCGCCAACACAGCCAACTCATTCGCCTTCCCTATCACACCATCCTCCTCCTCACTCTCACCTGCCTCTCTTTCCTCGCTCACCTCCCCCACCCCACCCTCAACCTCACCATACCCACAAACCCCTTCCCCCACTTCACCCTTACCTGACCCACCACCACCTTCCTCCGATTCTGATCCTTCACCAACCTCACCTCCGCCTGCATCTCCTCCGGCTACCCCACCTCCTCCAACCCACCACTCTCAATCACCGCCCGCTACGCCCACCACCAACACCGCACCACACCACCCATCACCAACTCCCACCTTCACCGCCGCGGAAACAACCACCACCACCGTACCACCACAACCAGAGACGAAAATTGAGAGGGTGCTATAGCGCCACCACGACCGCCCACCTGTCAGAATCCGAGGGACCCCCCACCTTCTCCGCCTCCTACGCCGGACTGACCACCCATCCTCCCTCCGGCTCACTCTCAACCCCCATCAGGAGCCTAACACCTTCACCACCCACTGGGTCTGCCTCCTCCAACACCTCACCCCGGCCCACCAGACCTCCACCTCCACCACCTACCACCTCCAGTCACAGGGTCGTGACTTTTACAAAGCGAGGGTGGTAAAATGCCCGCCGTGCCCGCCGCCGGACCTCCCACCTCACCACCCCCCACCCCACCACCGGGCCGCCAACGCACCACCACCCCAGGAGGATACAACATTGGGGTTAATGACCCCGATCAAGAGGGTCACCAGGACACTAAAATCCTGAGCCCCTGACCCCCGCAACTGCCCCTACACCAGGTGACCAGGGAAAGGCAACTACCTTGCAGGCGGGACAACCATCGTCAGAAAAGGGTGGGACTGAACTAGCTTCAGTCCCAGGTAACACCGTATTGACGGCAATTGTTACACCCTCTAGGGCAGGAGGCCCAAGACTACGGCCTAATAAAGTGTACGAGGGTAAGGCGACCCAAGGCTCCGGCCTTAGTACACCCCAGAGAGAGAGTTGCCCCAGTGCATCCCTCTCCTGCTGTTCTCCCCTACAGGAGCAACACCGCGCCGACAGTCTCTATACGTGGCGGGGAAGGAGCGGCCTTGTACGCCCTTCAGTTGCTTCTGGTCGGAAAGATCAGCTCCCGGCTACGGCCAGAGTACGTACCAGGGAAAAGAGCCCCTGCTATCGTACGTGTAGCTTTTCCCTACTACGGGAGCAACACCGCGCCACATTAACACTTTTTTCGATTTTCATCTTTCTTCCTCCAGACGATTTTCTTCAACTCTGGAGAGAAATTTCGTACTGGAGGGGTTAGATACAGTCACCATCAACCCCTTCACTACGAGGGGATCTCCTAAGCTGAATAAAATCGTCCGGTTACCTAGAACAAAGTAACTAAGTCATTCTCTGTCTGAAGGGGTTATTGTGTCTGTCCCATCATCCCGAGAGGGTTTCTTTAAGCTCCAGGAAATCGTCTAAAGGTAGCAAAGTGTAAATATGACGTCAGAGCTTGGTCTAGGCGCCACAGATCGAGTCCGGAGGTGAACAAAGGTTTTTATATCATATAGACGTTTTATATTTTATATTTTGCAACTTTCAGAGGCATTTACTCAGCTTTAGGAGTCTTATGGATAGGCTCAATCAAACGTATCGAACCTCCCATGTTAGAAAAAATAGCTTACAGAAATGCGTCTCTTACTGAAGGGACGGAATGGGCAGATCGAGTGACTAAGATATTGAATTATGTATAAGACTGGTTTTGTTGTTATTTCTATTATTATTATTATTATTATTATTTCAGGCAAATGTCCCAGGCTTCTAGACTGGCTGACTAGCGAATGTTATTAAGTCTCCCGTGGCTCCGTGCTCCTTCCACTCAAGAGCCTGCACTTCACGCATTCCACGCACAAGATGGCGCCACCGCTGCATTCTTGCGAAGACGAGAGGTCAAGAGGACGACACTTGCTTTTTGTTTGTTTGTTTACTGTAATTGCTTAAAGTTGTGATCCCTCCAACTTGAATGCTCAGTTGTAACTATAGATAACTAGAATACGATGCTAGTCACGAAGAAGGGCTATGAAAAGATACAGAGCTCGTAGTATTGGCTGGATGAATCACTCTTGCGTGATAATCAAAGACGGTGAATAAAACCCACACTTGTAGACGAAGAATATAATTACCAAACAGTTTCGGTGGACACTGCCACCATCTTCAGTGGTCAAGATAGTGAGAGGGAGTGACATACTGATTATACAAGGGTTCCTTTTTATGCCTGTGTGTGTGTGGAAGGGTGGGGTAAAGGTGAGGTGGGGTGGGGGTAGATTGTATGCGGGGATTAACCCATGGGGGTTTTTGGGGGGGACATTACCGGACAGGTCTGGTTTAATTCCTATCTGACCTTACCTGTGTCGTTGCTGGATGGGTGGGGTAAAGGTGAGGTGGGGTGGGGTAGATTGTAAGCGGGGATTAACCCAAGGGGGATTTTGGGGGGGCGCATTACCGGACAGGTCAGGTGTAATTCCTATCTGACCGTACCTGTGTCGTAGCAGGAAGGACATGTTCACACAGGTAAGGACCTGACCTGTTCGGTAATGTCCCCCCAAAATCCCCCTTGGGTTAATCCCCGCTTACAATCTACCCCACCCCACCTCACCTTTACCCCACCCTTCCACACACACACAGGCATAAAAAGGAACCCTTGTATAATCAGTATGTCACTCCCTCTCACTATCTTGACCACTGAAGATGGTGGCAGTGTCCACCGAAACTGTTTGGTAATTATAGTCTTCGTCTACAAGTGTTGGTTTTATTCACCGGCTCGTAGTATTTTTCTTTTAACTAAGATACATGAAATAAGCTGCAAAAATACGAAAATACGAGCTTACTTAATGTAAATGAATTATAGTACGTTCAGGATGGAGGGAAGGCATTTTGTATTTTGTTTGTGATGTTATAGTGCAGTGGTTCCCAACCTTTTTGGTCCTGTGGCCCCCCGAGAAAATTATGAGAAGCTCCATGGCCCCTATATAACTCAGATCGTATATTTATATATTTTTAATATTTGATATTGTGCAGAAAACGGTAATTACCCCAATATAAGGCTAAACTAGCACAGTAAGGTATATTTCATACTTGATTTCTGTCAGGTTTTACCCAGACCAAATAACTTATATCTTATATTACCAATAAGGCCCATGGCCCCCCAGTCAATGTCCCATGGCCCCCTTGGGGGCCATGGCTCCCAGGTTGGGAACCGCTGTTATAGTGTCTCTCAGGATCCTAGGATCCTGTCTCGGCTGAACCAAATTGTCTGGCGTCAGCTGGAACATGATGCTAGAGTTATGTCGGTCGTGAGGGGGTTAATGGTGACGGTATTGACACTGTCAGGCTCCTATGACTCACTCAGTCGAATAAAATCGTCTGAGTCAGCTGAAATGGGGTACTAGAGTTGTCCCGAGCATCACTCAGGGGGTTAAAATCCTAACCCTCTGGTGCTTGGGACAACTCTAGTATTCCATTCCAGCTGACAGACGATTTTGTTCGGCTGAGTGAGTCATAGGAGCCTGACAGTTACTACACTGTCACCATTAACCCCCACATGACCGGCATAACTCTGGTATATCATGTTCCAGCTGACGCCAGACAATTTGGTTGAACCAAATTGTCTTGCGTCAGCTGGAACATGATGCTAGAGTTATGTCGGTCGTGAGGGGGTTAATGGTGACAGTATTGACACTGTCAGGCTCCTCTGACTCACTGAGTCGAACAAAATCGTCTGTCAGCTGGAATGGAATACTAGAGTGCTTGGGACAACTCTAGTATTCCATTCCAGCTGACAGATGATTTTGTTCGGCTGAGTGAGTCATAGGAGCCTGACAGTTACTACACTGTCACCATTAACCCCCTCACGACCGACATAACTCTAGCATCATGTTCCAGCTGACGCAAGACAATTTGGTTCAGCCGAGTGGGTCTGGGGCCTGGGGGGCACTAAATGAAAATATCCAAAAAATATTAAAGGGGGGCTATATCAATTTTGCCACAGGAGGTATACCAAAATTGGACTATTTAATAAAACCCCCCCCTCTCTCACTCCCTGTGTTTTGTATTTACCCCTCCCTGTCTGCCTGTGGTGTGTCTGTCCCATCCTCTGTGTGTGTGTGTGTGATGTGTCTACTGTGTGAAGGTGGCTGTGTACGTGTCTTGTGTGTCTACTGTGTGAAGGTGGCTGTGTACGTGTCTTGTGTGTCTACTGTGTGAAGGTGGCTGTGTACGTGTCTTGTGTGTGTGGTGTCTACTGTGTACGTGTCTTGTGTGTGTGTCTTGATGTGCGTATGTATGTAGTGCTGTGTGTAAGTATGGGGCCTTGTGGTTTTAAGGAAAGCCTGCTACGCACACTTCCCTCAGCCACATTTTAAAGAAACCTCTATCACACCGGGACTTGATCCCGGGTCTTCCTGATTAGCAAGCCAGCACTATGCTGACCCTGCTACCGCGGCCCCACAGGGATTGCGGCTAAAAACTTCTACTGTATTTTATTTCTTTACATGTTACAAAAAATGGGAAATTGGACAACATGCATAGACTTAACAAAATTTTCATGTACCTATTAATGTCGCTTTAGGAGGAGATATCTCGAAATTTCCTGAGCTACTTGGAATACCTAAGCCTGCAGTTTAATGCTAATCATGAACAAGTGCTATGGAAAGAATATAGAGCAGTTGCTACTTATATAAAGGGAGAAAGTAAAAACTGGAACTTAACTGCTAACCAACGGCAGGACTTAAACGATTAACCATATATTACATAAACTTAACACACTGAGTGACACAGAAACTAAACATATGATACAAATTCTTTAATGAAACTTATAATGAGAGTACAAATGACAAAATATACACTGCACAGGAAGACAGTACAGTACTCATTGGTTATACCTTCTGTGAGAACTGAGAATGAAAGCCTATCTGTTGTACCGGTTTATAAACGGAAGAGATGAATCACTAAATTTGATCCACAGTAAAAAATAATAATAATAATGACTACATAAAACAATAAAGACAAACCATATAGACTACATGTCCACCCTAAACTGACAAAAACCTGGCATCTCTCCACCTTGAATGCTGAGCTGTTTCTAGAGATAAAGACTAGATTATCATGCAAATCACAATGAAGATCTATGGGGAGGATGCAAAACCATAATACTGTCTTATTCTGCCACTTAGATACAGGAACTAAGCAGCAGAAGGACTAAAATTTGTCAAGGTGAGCCAACTACAATGACACAGATGAAGTCTGAGATTATATAATGTGTAATCATGAACTGATTGCATCATTCAGTAAAGATTACAAAAGGAAAAGCTATCAAATCTGAAAGTGTAAGTACTATACAAGATATGATTAACCTTGTACATCCATATTCTGAGATATGCTTCCTATATCATAGCCTACACACAAATTCATCCCCCTCAACAGTAATGGTATATTCCTGCTGTCTCCTGACTACCAATCAACTTATGAAACCTCTCTCCTAATTACAGTACAGTAATATGTTAATGAAGGCTGCTAGTAATTACCTTCAGTATGATAATTCTTATTTAAAGGTAGCAGCAATGGCTAATGAAGGATGTAAGGTATGCAGTCCTTCCAGTTCAATATACTATATCTCCAATCAGGCTTTATCCAGTGTCTCTCCTACACATGTTAATACCTTCAGTCTTCACTAGTTTAACTCACAGAGCAGGGATTTTTTTTTTCATGCCATCTCATGATTATATTTAGCTTTGTATAGACTTCTGGAAGTGTAGGGGTTAGGCACAGCCTCACTGAACTCCTGCAATAGCAGAGACTTTGCATAAGTTGAATAAAATTGCCTTCTGGCACTATGAATAAACTGAAAAGGGCATCACCGGGATTGCAAGAGTTAAAGGGACTCGCGGAGTTTATATCCCCGATGTAAACAAACTACCCATTACAGTTTTTACACACATCCCCTCATTTTTTCCAGCCAATTAACCTACTATGCCTGCCCATGTACAGGATCACATTCGACCTTAAAACCTAAACAGATGGTGTGAATATCGGGGGATTTAAGTAGCACTGCTTACTCGAGTTTAAAGGGACATCCTGGTCACCTGGAGATACACACCGCCGTATATCATCCTTATAGCTAATAATTACAACTTACATCAGCCGACTACACCTCTCGATAATGACAGCAAACACTGATAAACACATAGGCATAAGAATTACCATAATAAGAAGTAGACTAACACCGTAAAGAATAAAATCTTCACTCATCTCCAGCATCTCTCAACGTTGCTCCTATAATGCACCAGTGACGTCACACTTCAAATTAAACATTTACTTATTAACATTTTAAGAAGAACATAGAGGATGGAAGTAATGCGAGTATAAGTGGCTGGGGAATGGCTGGGAGAAGGAGAGAGGTGAGAAGACAGGAAGAAATCAGTAGGATAGAAGTCGTGGAAGCAATGAAGAAAGTTAAATCGGGGAAAGCCCCAGGAATTGATGGAGTGTGTGGTGAAATGCTGAAGCATGGTGGAGAGATAGTAGTAGAATGGATGTGGAAGATGTGCAGATTGGCCTGGGAGGAAGGTAGAGTCCCAGAGGATTGGAAGTTAGGTATAATTATTCCCTTGTACAAAGGAAAAGGGGAAAAAGAAGTGTGTGGTAATCATAGGGGCATCTGTCTTCTTAGTATAATAGGAAAAGTGTATGGTAGGATACTTATTGACAGAGTTAGAGAAAGAACAGAGAAATTAGTTGGAGAAGAACAGGGAGGCTTTAGGAAGGGAAGAGGTTGTGTAGATCAGATATTCATTCTTAGATCTTTAGTGGAAAAGTTTCTAGAGAAGGGAAAGAAGTTGTATGCGGCTTTCATAGATTTGGAGAAAGCATATGACAGGGTGGATAGACAAGGATTGTGGAAAGTGATAAGAATATATGGAGTAGATGGGAAGTTGTTGAATGCTGTGAAGAGTATGTACAATGGTGCAAAGGCTGTAGTGCGTGTGGATGGTGAACTAAGTGAATTTTTCTCTTTGAAGGTTGGGTTGAAACAGAGATGTGTCATGTCTCCATGGTTGTTCAATCTGTACATGGATGGGGTAATAAAAGAGGTACAAGGTAGGGTAGTGGATGTTGGAGTGGCCCTGGTGAGAAAGGGTAGTGTTTGGAAACTCCCTGTACTGTTGTTTGCAAATGATACTGTGTTGTTGAGTGAAGACGAAGGAGAGCTACAAGGATTGGTGGATGAGTTTGAGAGAGTGTGTAAGAAACGGAATCTAATGGTGAATGTAGGGAAGAGTAAAGTGATGGTCTGTGAGAGAGGTGAAGTCAGTAAATGTGCAGCGAGGTTGGATGGTGAGGAATTGGAAAATGTGAGTACGTTTAAGTACTTGGGTAGTGTGATGAGTAAGGATGGAGGTTTGGAGGGTGAAGTGCTTGAAAGGGTACAGCAGGGAAGAAAGGTTGCTGGTTCTTTGAAAGCAGTGATAAGAAACAGGGAAGTGAGCATGGAAGTGAAAAAGTTACTACATGACAGTATTGTGATACCAACTCTAACGTATGCAAGTGAAGCTTGGACGTTGTTGGAAGGACACAAGTCAAGAGTGAGAGCAGAAAAAATGAGTTATTTAAGAGGAGCCTGTGGAGTCACATGGAGAGACAGGCTGACGAATGAGGATATAAAGGAGCGTTGTGGTGTGGATGTGGATGTGATAGGAAGCGTTAGGAGAACACACTGAGATGGTTTGGCCATGTGAAGAGGATGGAGGGTGAAAGACTGACGAAGAGAATGTATGTGAGTGAGGTGGAGGGGGGAAGAGGGAGGGGGAGGCCGAGGATGAGATGGAGGGATGGGGTGGAGAGGTATATGAGAGAGGGGGGTGTGAGTTGGGAGCAGGGCAGTGAAATGGCGGGGGACAGGGCGACTTGGAGGCGATTTGTTTGTGGCCACCCCAAACGGGATAGAGGCGTCTGGCAATAGATAGAGATAGATAGAAGATTAAATAACTAAAGCTAACACTGATTTGAACTAATACACATCTGGTCCACAGGTCGTGCTGGAGTCTGCTGCCTTGACGCTGCTTCCTTGCCACACTGGTCATACCCTGCTGAAGTTTGGTCTGCCCTGCTGTGAGAAGCCTGACGGTGGTGTGGTGTCTTCCCCTACTCTGAGATGCCTGGTGGTGTGGTGGTGGTGGCGGCGGCGGCGGCGGCAGGGTGTCGTGTCTTCCCCAGCCGTGAGATTACTTGCTGCTGCTGCTGGTGATCTACCCTGACCTGCCGAGAGAAGCCTGGTGGTGATGGTGTGATCTGCCTTGCAAGTCCAGGATGTTCTGTGGACAAATGCTACTTTTGAATGCATATTTTATATTGCTGTCTCTATTAATGTATTCAATACTGAAGTATTAATAATGAAAACTTAAATTTTCTGTCTTGTTTCATTACCTTTTTAACTGTGGCTTTGACTTAATATAGGTGATAAGTATATTGCGCTCTGCAGTCTTGTGTGTTGTGGGGACGGCTTTTGTGATGAGCTAAGACATTCTGATCGCTTCACCAAATTACTGCTCAGCCGCGTGATCAGTGGGCATAAAAGATTATACAATACAATGATATACAGCTAAGCATAAAAAAGGTTATGGGAATTCTCCACCATGCAATCAATGGACCTAAATTAAAGCCTATATTATAAAGCTAAGCCTGAAGAGGGTTGTGGGAAGTAGATAATGATGCAGGGTAGACACTGGTAATGTTCACTGAGTCGTGCCCGCAACACACAAGAACTGGGTGGCGTAATATATGGACCACCTTGTATAATGAGAGGCCGTAAGTGTGTGCTGACTCACAAACTTGCCATCAATGCCCCGTCATAACTATTACTGTGTCTTGTAGGAAGCACAAAGAAAACAGGCCACAGAATACCTCCTTGTCTCTCGTTCCTCCTACACAAACATACACGCCTTTCACTTTAACTTGACACAGAGTTTCATTTAAAGCATATGAGAATGTCACGCAGATCAGTAGCAGAAACAGCCAATACTACAGCCCAACATCCTTTCCACGGCACTCATTCGTGACTAACATCAAATTCTAGTGATAACTATCGCTACTACTCGGCAAACTGTATGGAAACTATAAGCTATCTGTCTATCAATCTATCTATAGCCAGACGACTTAATCCCGTAAGAGGTGGCCACAAACAAGTCGCCTCTATGCCACCCTGTCCCCCGTCATTATGCATCACTCCCCCTAATTCACACCCTCTTTCATATACATCCCAACTCCATCCTTCACTTATAAGTAATACATTAAAACAACCGTGAATTACTGCCGCACAAGCTGAGCCGTAATCATATCCAACACAAACACGAAGGAGCTTGAAAGAACAGAAAACAATACTGTACCTTGATAGCAGAAGACACTAAGACCACAAGTACCGACAGCCTACACCAAGAAACATAACTAATTTCAATCAGAGACCAAGTGAATATGAGAGGCACACAGTTCATCACTTCAGCTCAAGATCCGTCCCACCTTTGTAACCTTATGTTGCATCATCCTCTCCACAAACAAAATCGAACAACCGCCCAACACTACACAGAGTATCTTTGCAACATATCCCCTCCTCCACCCGACTCTACACTTCCCAGACACATACATAAACTCACAAACACCCCAGTCAGCCAAAACTTTCTATACCAAACACATACATAAACACACAGACACCCCGGCCAGCCAAAACTTTCTATACCAAACACATACATAAACACACAGACACCCCAGCCAGCCAAAACTTTCTACCAAACAGCATCCTTCATGTGCCACCACCAGACATACACCCTTCAGACACTACCGAACCCAGAGACACGAGTACACCAACCTTCCCTGCTACAATACTAACACAAAATATAACACACATACAATCCCCTGTGCTCATACTGCAAAGTGACACCCCCACACCACAGCACACCCACTCACTTCCTGCACCACACCACCACAACACAGACAATCCTTCAATATAACACAGGGTTCACATCCAGAGGAGCCTAAGATGTAACAAGAACAACAACAACAACAACTCAGGCCAAGTTAAAGTGAAACGAGTCTAGTTACGAAAGGAAAATTATTTCAAGTTATTTTGTAAGCGCTTCGGGTACACAAAGTTACAAGGCCACAGGGAACGAACTGCATACCGAGGGTGTAATACTACGGCGGCTTAGGGGGCTTTATACCACCTTTTCTTCAGTGATTTATTGTTCAACCGAGCGAGCGTAGAGAGCAAGCAAGCTAGAACACTATATGACATGGTATAATAGGGTGGCAGAGAAATGCGCCAAGACTGCGTTGTCTAGAAAACTATTAAAGCCACAACAGATCTATGGACATCATTAGAAACCTAGTAAAAAAAATAATAGGAGTTACTTAAGGGACTTTTCTCAAAATTTGCTGCGCCAGTTCTGATAAAAGGAAAATAAACATACCAAACTGAGCACCAGAACCGAGTTATTTTAGTTTTTAAAACTACTGCTGATCTGTTCAGACAGCTGGAAAGCTTATGAAGAAGCAATTGATACTAAAGTTAAATAGACTTAGCTTTTAACATCAAGCGAGATGGATGGATGGATGGACGGATGGGTGGATGTGGAATCGTGGATGCTTGGACCGATGGTAGAGTTCCTGCTGTTTCGTCCTTCCACCTGCCGACAAAAATCATCATCAATATCATCATCATCATAATCATCATCATAATCATCATCATCGTAGTTGTCGTCCTCATTACCACCACCACCATCATCATCATCATTATTTACACCGTCATTCTCATTATCATTACCATTCTCCTCCTCCTCCTCATCATCATCATCATCATCATCATCATATTATCATCATCACCTACCTATTTATCTATATCGGTTTACCTATAGCCAGACTCCTTAATCCCGTAAGGGGTGACCACAAGCAAATCGCCTCCATGATGTACTGTCCTCTACCATTTAGCTCAAGTATCGCACTCATATGTTTCTTCTCTTTCCCTCCATCTCATCATCGGTCTTCCCATCCCCCTCTATCCTTCCAGCTAACTCATGTGCACTCTTCTAGTCATTCTCTTATTCGCCATCCTCTCCACATGGCCAAACCACCTCGAAGTATTTCTCTTAGCGCTTTCAATCTCATCCACATCAGCATCACAACGCTCCTTCATCTGCCCATTTGTCTGTCTGTCTCTCTATGAAATTCCACATGCTCCTTTCAAGTAGCTCATTTCCACCGCTCTCACTCTTGACTTGTGTCCTTCCAGCAAGGTCCAAGCTTCACTTCCATACTTTAAAGTGGGAATCACAGCATGCAGTGCCCTTTTTTTTCCATACTTTCATCCTCAGTTCCCTCTTCCTAATCACTGCTTTTTAGAGAACAAGCAACCCTCCTTCCCTGATGTATCATTTCTGTCACTTCATCCTCTAATCATCTATCCATATTCATCATATTACATAAATACACTCATATTCTTCCATTTCCTGACTATGCAGCCTCAATGTGCATTCTGTAACCTCATACGTTGAGATGTTAAAGCATCGCCACCATCAGCATCAACATCATTATCACCATCAATATCATCACCATCAGCCTGTGACACACCACTGCATGATAAGGACCCTCTCACCTTTCTCCACTCTGATCCAATGATTGTTAGCCAGTTCCGTCCTTGCTCGGTAGATCTGCATCATATCATCTCTCCATCTTGTTCTCTGTGCACCTCTTCTTCTCACTCCATCTCTGGCTTGCCATTCAGTTACGCTCGCTGTCCTTCTGTTGTCTCTTCTGTGAAAGACGTGACCTGAGGTGTGTGTGTGTGGAGTTACCTGGAAACAAGCTCAGAATTACTAGATGCGCGAGGTTCAGGCATCTTAGGTTAATTTCCTTCGTGTGGTGTGGTGTGGTGTGGTGGGGGGGGGTTGTGGTGTGGTGTGGGGAGGGTTATGTGGTGAGGGTTGTGTGGTGTGTGAGGGTGGTGAGGGTTGTGTGGTGTGTGAGGGTGGTTATGTATGTGGTGTGGTGTGGCAGGGTGGCTTTGTGTGGTGTGGTGTGGTGTGGGAGGGTGGTTATGTGTGTCGTGGTGTGGGAGGGTGATGTTCTGTGGTGTGGTGTAGGAGGAGGATTTTTTTGTGGTGTGGTGTGGTGTGGGAGGGTGGCTTTGTGTGGTGTGGTGTGGTGTGAGAGGGTGGTTATGTGTGGTGTGATGTGGGAGGAGGATTTTTTTGTAGTGTGGTGTGGTGTGGGAGGTGGTTATGTGTGGTATGGTGTGGGAGGGTAATTTTGTGTCGTGTGGTGTGGTGTGGTGTTGTGTGGGAGGAGGATTTTTTGTGGTGCGGTGTGGGTAGGTGATTTTGTGTGGTGCGGTGTGGGTAGGTGATTTTGTGTGGTGTGGGAGTGTGATTTCGTGTCGTGTAGTGTGAGAGATTGGTATGGTGTGGTGTGATACGGTGTGGGAGGGTGGTATGGTATGGTGTGGTGTGAGAGGGTGATGGTGTGTGACTTAATGTGTGGGACTGGTAGAACGTAACTTGGCTTCACTATAATCACTAAAGCCTATATGAGTACAACACCTCTCATCCGAAAATGGTTAGTGAGAAGCAGACGGGCAGGGCCGGTCCTAGAACTACTGTGATAAAATGTAGAAAATCATGTGTTGTATCCTTAAAATAAAAAAGAATATGTGAGGTTAATTCTTACCTTTAAATAAAGACCAAATTATATGTATTACTTCACTCATATTCATCCACTTTCTAACGATACATAAAGAGACGGTGATCAGTGACTTATGGAACCCTGTGCTGTGATTTATGGGATGTAATAAGCTTTTCAGAATATTGCGTAAGTGTCTCGTAATTGTATAGGTAAAAGTTCCTATGTTCTTGGCCTAATATTTACACTTGAAATAAAACTATGTATGTGTGGAAATAATTCTGCCATTTGAATAACTATGGTATCATCAACCAAGATATACATACACGAACAGAAGCACACACACACACACACACACACACACACACACACACACACACACACACACACACACACACACACACACACACACACACACACACGTCCAGTCACCAAAACACGTAGTTAAACAGAAAGGAAAGGGAGAGGTGACTCAGCCAATGACTTGAAGATCGTCGTCGCTATCATCATTGTCGTCATCTTCGTTGTCGTAATCATCATCATTATCATCTTCCTCGTCATCATCATCATCATCATCAGCAGCAGCAGCAGCAGCAGCATGTCATCATCATCCCAGCACTGTTAAAAATGTAGTACAAACGTTATATCAGTATCATCACCTTTATCATCATATTCATCACCATCATCTAACCTTGTTTTAGAGTTTGCACGGAGTTACATCATCATTATCAACATGAACATCATTATCATCATCAATCATCATCATCATCATCAATCATCTTCATCATCATTATCAGCTTGTGACACACCACTTTCAGGATAAGGACCCCTCTCACCTTTCTCCACTCTGATCCATTGCCTGTTAGTTTGTTCCTCCCGATATTGGTGGATCTGCGCGCGCGCGTGTGTGTGTGTGTGTGTGTGTGTGTGTGTGTGTGTGGGATGCTGGTGATGGGATGCTGGAGGGTTTGATAATGTTTGTGTGGTGACTGCTTTATGTGTCTAGTTACCTCAGCCAGTGAAGTTGAAGGAAGTTATGTATTCACCCGTGTCTGTGTCTGTCTATCTATCTCTCAATCTGTCTGTCTTTCTATCTGTCTGTCTGTCTGTCTTTCTATCTGTCTGTCTGTCTGTCTATGGCCAAGATATATCAAAAACTTGCTATCGGCTTTCAATGGAATCTTGTAGGTAGGTGGGCACTGGGTCAAGAGAGAGACTATTCGATTTTTCATTAGATTTTTTCACTATTACGCTTTTGGCTCAATAAAAAGGAAAGTGGAAATCTAGGAATATACTGCACCTTAATGTGAAAATCTGGACAAATTTCTCCATAACAAAATATAAATAAAATTAATCTTTTTCTTGACTTGAAAACATGAGTTAACTTCGCTTCAGTTTTTTTTTCTGCATCCAGGATCGTACTGTAAGCTGCTTTGGAAATTCTTTACATCTCTTCCTTAGCGATTTAATCAGCACATTACACCACAACACCCTCTTTTATGAGAGAGATGTAAACTCTGCCGATATGAAGCCGATTTTAATAGCTTACAAGAAAATGTTAAGACGTGCTATGCAAAACTAAATAGCTAAGGAAGGGGCACTGAGAAGACTCCCGTGCTTCCTAAAATACTGCCCTGTTTCCAAAAGGCGTATGACACAGAAATTTGACTTAGCTTTTAACATCAGGGGGAGCTGGATGGCTGCATGGATGGATGGATGGATGGATGGATGGATGGATGGATGGATGGATGGATGGATGGGGAATCGTGGATCTTTGACTGCTGACCAAGTTCTTGCAGTTCCGTCCGTCCGTCCACCTACCGACAAAAATCATCATCAGTATCTTCATTATCATTATTATAATTGTCATTATTATTATTATTATTATTATTATTACCTTTATTATCATTATCATAACTATAATCATCATCATCATCATCGTTAAAATTGTTATTATGACTGTAATCATCATCATCATCATCATCACCACCACCGTTATCCCAACTCTGTTACCTCGTACTGAAGTTAAATCATCATTATCATCAGGATCAACATCATTATCATCATCATCAGTATCATCTTTATCATCATTAATATCATCATCATCATCATCATCATCATCATCATCATCATCAGGCCCTGACATTACCACTGGAGGATTAGGACCCCTCTCATCTTTCTCCACTCTGATACATTGGTTGTTAGCCTCTTCCCATATCGGTGGATCTGCGAGTTTCATCTATCTTGTTCCCTGTGTACCTCTTCCTCTCACTCCATCTCTGGCCTGCCATTCAGTTACGTTGCCTGTCCGTCTGTTGCCTGCTCTGTGGAAGATGTGACCAGAGGATTGTGTGTGAAGGTACCTGGAAACAAGCTCAGAATTAACAGATGCCGGAGCTTCAAACCCCTTTGTTTAATCCCCTTGGTGTGGTGTGGTGTGGTGTGGTGGGAGGGTTTTGTGGTGTAATGTGGTATAGGGGGAGGTTGTGTGGTGTAGTGTGCTATGGAGGGGTTTCTGTGGTGTGGTATGTGGAGGGTTGTGTGGTGTGGTGTGTGCAGGGTTGTGTGGTGTGGTGTGTGGAGGGTTGTGTGATGTGGGGAGGGTTGTGTGGTGCGGTGTAGTGTGGTGTGGGAGGGTGGTTTTAAGTTTTGTGGTGTGGTGTGGTGTGGGAGGGTGGTTTTATGTGGTGTGGTGGGGTGTTGGAGGATGATTTTTTATGGTGTGGTGTGATGTGGGAGGGTGTTTATGTGTGGTGTGGTGTGGTGTGGGTGGAGGATTATTTTGTGGTGTGGTGTGGTGTAGGAAGAGGAGTTTTTGTGGTGTGGTGTGTGAGGGTGATTATGTGTGGTGTGGTATGGTGTGGGAGGATGATTTTTCGTTGTGTGGTGTGGTGTGGGAGGGTGGTTCTGTGTTGTGTGGGAGTGTGATTTCGTGTCATGTAATGTGAGAGACTGGTATGGTGTGGTGTGATATGGTGTGGGGGGGTAGTATGATGTGGTGTGGTGTGGGTGAGTGATTGAATGTGATTTAGTGAGTGGGGCTGGTAGAACGTGAATTAGCTTCACTATAATCTCTAAAGCCTATATGAGTACAACACCTCTCATCCGAAAATGGTTAGTGAGAAGCAGAAGGTCAGGGCCGGTCCTAGAGCTACTGTGATAAAATGTAGATAATCATGTGCTGTATCCTTAAAATAAAAAAAAGGGATATGTGCGCTTAATTATTTCAGTTAGATAAAGACCAAAATATATGTATTACTTCACTCATATTCATCCACTTTCTAACGATACATAAAGAGACGGTGATCAGTGACTTATGAAACCCTGTTATGTGGTCTATGGGATGTAATAGGCTTTTCAGAATATTGCGTAAGTGTCTCGTAACTCTATGGGTAAAAGGTCCTAAATTCTTGGCCTAATATTTACCCTTGAAATAAAACTATGAATGTGTGGAACTAATTCTGCCATTTGAATAACTATGGTATCATCAACCAAGATATACATACACGAACACAAGCAAGCACGCAAGCGCGCGCGCGCGCGCACACACACACACACACACACACACACACACACACACACACACACACACACACACACACACACACACACACACACAGTCACCTAAACATTTGAGGTTAAACGAAAAGGAAAGGAGGATGTGACTCAGCCAGTGACTTGAAGATCATCGTCGTCGTCGTCATCGTCGTCGTTGTCGTCTTCATCTTCGTTGTCGTAATCATCATCATCATCTTCCTCGTCGTCCTAATCATCATCATCATCGTCAGCAGCATGTTACTGTCATCCCAACACTGCAAAAAATGTAGAACATATGTTATATCAGAGTCATCACCTTTATCATCATATTCATCACTGCCTTCTAATCAAATTGTAGAATTTGTACGGGAGTCACATCATCATCATCATCATCATCATCATCAATGACATCATCATCATCATAACTGTCATCATCCCACCTGTTTCATAGAGTATATAGTTTCATCATAATCATCATCAACACAATAATCCAAGCTTAGTTAATTGGTACTGGAGTTTCAACATCACAGTCATCATCATCATCATCAGTATCATCATCATCATCATCATCATATTCATCCCATTTCTGTTAGTTCGTACAGAGGTTAGATCCTCACCGCTATCGCCAGTAGTAGCTGTATTATAATCATCAGCATCATTATCATCAGCATTATCATCAGCCTGTGACACACCACTGCAGGATAAGGACCCCTCTCACCTGTCTCCACTAAGATGCTTTCGCTGGTAGCTTGTTCTGTACCAGCTCGATGGATCTGCGAGTATCATCTCTATCTTGTTCCCTGTGTGCCTCATCCTCTCACTCCATCTCTGGTCTGCCATTTAGTTACGCTGGCTGTCCATGCGTTACCTGTTCTGTGGAACACGTGACCCTGGGAGGACTGAGTGTGGACTGACCTGTAAACAAGAGGACAAATATACGTGTGTTGCAGCATCACTACTATACCCTGTTCACTCTAACTTGGCGTAACATTGCAATCTCTTTCTTAAATTTTGCGTTGTGACAAGGGAGTTAACTTACCTAGAATGGTGCTAGTCACGAAGAAGTGGTATGGAAATGATGCTAGAGCAATAGTAAGTTGCCTAATTCTTTCACTGAACTACCGGAAAATAAGCTGCAAAAAAACGACTATCTTCGTCTATAAAAAATGAATAAGTATCATATAGTATAATCGTGTGTGTGTGTGTGTTAATGGATGCCTTCATAAATGTGTCCATGCGAGTATTGATAAATGTGTGTGCATCAGTGTGTGTACTCATCAGTGTGTGTATGCATCAGCGTCTGTGTGCATCAGTGTGTGCATAAATTGCCGTGTGCGTGTATCAGTGTCTGAATGCATCAATGCGTGCGTGCATCCATATGTGCGAGCATCACTGTGTACGTGCAACAATGCCTGCATGAATCACAAATTTCACCAATTCTTTGTGCGTCTTGAGACTTTGAGTACTCAAGCGAACGAGGTAGAGCCAGGACATGAAGATGTTATAGACAAAGTAGCTGCAGGTGCGTTACTTAAGAGTGTACCGCCGGAGGTGCAAGACATGTTGAGCGATGTGGATCGTGAGGACCCTTATAGGATCTTGGCAGCTATGCTAAGATATGCAGAAACGCACCCAAAGTTAAAGTTGTTAGAGAGGACAGAGAAAAATAAGCCTAATATAAATGTAGTGACAACAGAAAAGCCGAAACCTCGCACTGGCCTCAATAAAAGTGGTGGAGCTCAAGGAGTGAGAGCGCCTCCACCTATTACTTGTTATTCATGCAAAAAGGCAGGACACATTGCTAAGAATTGCCCCGTGGCTGAGTGCTATTACTGCCACGGCAAAGGCCATATTGCTCGAGAATGCAACTGGAGGTTTGGCCCTACTTCTAGTCAGACAGGCGCTACTAATAATCAGGCAGGGAGATGCTACCACTGCAATAAACCTGGTCACCAGGCACGGCAGTGTTGGGTGGGAAGATGAAGAGCGCAAGAGTGGGAAAGAGATGACAATAGAGGGAGAGCGAGAATTGATCAATGGGGACAGACGTCAGGTGAGAGACAGTCAGGTGCTACACCTTGGACTCAGAAAAAAAAAACGCCGACTCAATTCCGATCGCCTCACTCGTGGGCTACGAGAAACTAGTCGCAATGATGGTGAATGTGAAAGGCCTAGATGAAAGTGTCTTAGCCTTGATTGACACAGGAGCTGCTAGGTCGTTGATTACGAGAGAAGTATATCAACAGTTGAAAAGGAACGTTGAACAAGATGACTGGGAATCAGAGGAAACGGTTAAATTATTTAACGTAAGTGGAGATGAGTTACTGACTGAGGGAACTATAAAGGTTAAACTTCAAATTGGAAATAAGTGGTATGCTCATACCTTTATTATAGTAGGAAGCTTAGGTTTACCAGCACCCATGTTGCTTGGGATGGATTTTATGCTCAGCACTAGGATGGAGTTACTAACGAATCCTCTGACCTTGTATATAGAGGGCGAATCTGTAAATATTGTCCCTCTAGAGTATAAAGGAGCGGCACCAGTGAACAGTGGGTCAGAAGCGGACGTAGAGGTAGCAAAAGCCGTGATACCGACGAGTACGGAGCTAGGTCCTTGGACTTGCGGTACCATCATTTTAGAAGTAAGAATGCGGTCAAGCGAAGCGGCTATCTTTGAACCTCAGGAAGGAAACATGTTGGCATCTACATTGTGCCCAGGATTAGTGTTATTACAGGAGAAAGCTGGGATCCCAGAACGAGAAGGGCCAGAGGAAGTAGAGAAGGCACGAGAGAAATCCCGATTTCATTTTAAGGTGAGGTTCGTCAATCCTAGTCCGGACAGGATCGAACTCAAGGGAGGTACATGTCTGGGTCATATAAGGCCGTGTTGTAGAGTATCTTGGGATATAAGTGAAAAAAATCAGGCTATTAATGGAAAAAGCCAAGGAGAAATTGTATCAGGAGTCATGATGAAAGAGACTAGAATGACCGAGAGGGCACAGATGAAGAAACTCTTTGCCTTAGTTGATAGTATGTTTTCTCCACATTTGATGAGTAAAGAGAATGAAGCTCTAAGGGCACTGATAATGAAGTATCCGACAGTGTTCGCATTGGAGGATGAACCCCTGAATGTGACCCCTTACTACTATCATGAAATAGTAACTGTGACCCCGGAAATCGCTTATAGAAAACCTTATCCTATTCCGGTAAAGTATCATGAAGAGGACAAGGAAAGCTTGAAAACTATGTTGGAGCAAGGAGTTATACGACCCTCCCGAAGTCCTTACAACGCAACCCTGGTGCCTATAGCTAAGAAACATGGCGGATTGAGATTATGTTTGGATTTTAGAAAGCTGAATGCTAATATCAGAGAGGATCGATTCCCTCTACCTAACATTCAGAACATCTTAGCACAGCTGGGAAAGAGTCGTTATTTCAGCTGTTTGGACCTCCGTCAGGGGTACCAACAGATACCATTATCAGAGGATTGTAAGGAAAAGACAGCCTTTTCCTCTCCTGAAGGTCACTGGGAGTACAATGTGCTTCCCTTTGGACTTAAAGAAGCACCAGCTGCGTTTCAGAGAGTGATTAACCATATGTTAATTGGGCTTACGGGCTCCATCACACATGTGTACCTGGATGTCATAATCATTCAGGGCGAGACTTGGGAGGAACATTTAAGGAATTTAGATATAGTGCTGGGAAGATTGAGTGATGTCAATCTTTCTCTAAGGTTGTCCAAGTGTCATTTTTTAAATCAGAAGTGGACTATTTGGGACATGTTGTTAGTGCCAAAGGAATAAAACCACAACCCCAAAGGGTGAATGCTATTCGTGATATAGCCACTCCCAAAACTGTTCAGTGAATTGCAGTCCTTCCTCGGAATGACTAATTACTACCGACGGTATATTCAGGGTTACGCTGAGAAGGCTGGACCACTCATTAAATTGACAGGTGGTAGAAAGAATAAAAAGAGAGATAACACCCCGATACAATGGAGTGTTGAAGCAGAGACTGCGTTTCAAACACTGAAACACGAGTTGCTCGAAGGAGTGACTTTGCAGTTTCCAGACTTCACAAAGAAATTTGTGCTGACTACAGACGCTTCTTCTTCTGCTATAGGAGGAGTATTACAGCAGAAAGACGACGCAGGTCATTTACGGCCTATCACCTACTTTAGCAGACGGTTAAACTCTGCTGAGGTGAAATATAGCACTATAGAGAGAGATGTTTTGGCTATAGTATATGGTCTCCAGGTAAACAGGAGCTTAATATTGGGTTACGAGGTGGAGTTCGTGTGGATCATAGACCCCTGGTCTGGCTGCTGAACGCAACCAGCCCTAGTGGAAGAATTGCTAGGTGGCAACTTTTGGTTGCCGAGTATAACATTAAGATAACCTATATACCAGGCAAGGATAATGTTGTAGCGGATACCTTATCTAGACTTCGAGGCCAAGTGTTGTCGGAGGACAGAGTTCTCGCAGTTACGGGTACAAAACCAAAGATAAGAGAGAGAACCAAGGATGATGATGATGATAGTGAGTGCGAGAAAGGGGATTATCAGATATCCAGGATCGATGAAGATAAAGAAAGAGATATAATAAGATGGAGAGAGTTGGTAGTGAAACCCAGACAGGATGCTCATCCACTGTATAAAAGAATGAAGGAACAGTATCTTCAATGTGTACGAGATGGAGAAGTAGAAGTGACTAGAGAAGAAATTAAAGATGCACATAGAGCACTAGGAGTTAGTACTAGTGAGTTCATGGTTGAGGATGGATTACTCTATCACTTCGCTACAAATGACTATGATGAGAGACTAATGCAAGTTGTAACTCCTGATGAATGCAAACAGAGTGCTTTAGAGATAGCTCATAAATTACCGACTGTAGGTCATGGGGGAATCAAAGTAACTTTAGAAAGACTAAAGCGATTTAGTTGGTGGCCACGGATGAATAAAGATGTTGAGAATTATTGCAAGGCGTGCCTTACTTGCAACCGCTTCAAGCCGTCGGGGGACGCCCCGGCGCCGTTGCAGCGATACCCTAGAGTAGGAGTACCTTTTGAGAGAATTCATATGGACTTGATCGGCCCTATAAATTCAAGTGAAGAGGGATATAAATATATTATGACAGTAATAGATGTGAGGACACGATATTTGATAGCCGTCCCGCTTCGCACGAAGACTGCTGATGAGGTTGCCAGAGCATTCGTGAAAAATGTCGTGTGTGTTCATGGAGCACCACGCTGGATGGTCACAGACCAAGGAACAGAGTTCGTTAATGCAACTCTTAAAGGAATAGCTGAGTTGCTAAAGATGAAACAGACAACAACAACAGCGTATCACCCGTCTGTCAATGGGGTGATTGAGAAAGCCAATGCCACGATAATGAAATACCTAAGGAGTTTAGTAGAGGATAATCCACAAATATGGGAGTCAATGTTGTGCTTTGCCACATGGGCATATAACACAGCATATCACAGAGTGTTGAAGGAATCCCCATTCTACCTCATGTTCCTAAGGGACCCTGGGGTCCCGTATGATGTCGTAAAACAGGAACCGATCTGTTATGATCTGGATAACTATAAAAATGAGATGGCCATTAAAGCTAATCGTACCTTTAAAAGATGTTTAAGGTACATTGAGGAAAGTCAAGAGGCCATGGAGAATCAACAGACATCGAGAGCAAAAGTAAAAGAGATTCGTACAGGAGATAGGGTTTATGTACGAAAGATTCCCAAGCCAGGAGAGCCTAAGAAACTTCAACCTCTATACGATGGACCTTTTAGAGTGAAAGGGAAAATTAGTGATGTGATAGTAAAACTGGTAGACATAAACACGGGGAGAGTCATGAAAGTCCACACAGACAGAGTCAGGCTTGCCCACGAAGATAATTTAGACGAGACAATGAATGGTAATGTGCGGAGAGCATATCCCCTCCATGAGGATCCTCTACAGCCCGAGGAAGCGCAAAAATATGAACTGAGAGATATTTTAGACGTAGAAAGAGCGGACGAAGGAAACGCCTCACAATTGCAGGAAACAGAGGAAAGTACTCAAAGCGTATAGAGCTTGCACGAAGAGCAAGAAGAAGGTGCGGTGGCTGATTCGATTGATGATGCCGAAGGAGGAAGAAAAACCTATAGTTTAAGATCTACGGGACAGGTAACAGACTTACCTAATATTATGGATAGGCCTATAGAATACCTAAAATAAAAGTTGACCCTTTTTACAGGTCCTACTGACCGTGATCATCAGTGGACTTGGAAGTCAAGCATGGGAAGACCTACCAGTGAGAGCGGGACTTGCATTCACCGCACAGCGTCAGGCCCACATAATAATAATAATAATGACGTAGGATACGGGTGTTAGGGTAAGGTGTTGTAGCCCTGGGGGGCTTGGGTAGGGGGATAATGAAAGGGAAGGGGTGGAGGAAGGGGAGTATGGAGGGTCAGGGTCTGAGGCGGGGGTGCTGGATATGAGGATGGCGGGTTATTACGTGGCTGCCGTGATCTTGATAATGGGTGTAGGGGTGGTTTAGAGTCTTAAGTGAATTGCAGGGTGTGAACTAAGTAGTTGATTAATAAAAGGGTCAGTAATAAATAAACTATTGGTGCTTAAGTGAACCCTCAGCGAAACACGAACATGTTCCGCCCTTGCCATGACGCGAGACTGGTGTGCATTGGTACCCTGTGAGGTAACCAGACAGCGGGACCCTTATGTAACTTCGACGAATCTTTATAATGTCCATTATCTTTTCGTTTTTTTTTCTCTCTCTCTCTCTCTTGTTCTTACATTGCCTCATGTTAAAAGGTCCTTTTATTTCTTAATGGCGGTGGTCTAATATAAATTTCCATGTGGCTCTATATGTGGACACTCAGTGGATTGTGTTTTCCATTCTTTCCAGCTAATCTATAGTTTATCACATCTTTCGTGGCTTATTTCCCAGCGATATCTATACTGCATTCGGATTCTACACTAAGTTATTGGCTGCTTAATCAGTTGCTTTGTACTGTGATCGTATCGTATCTTTTATAAAAGCTCCAATAAGCTTGCATGCGTCGGCCTTAGTCACATGATGGCTCTCCACGCAGCTTGATCTCTGGCAACCTCCCTATTCAGTCCCTTATCCCTGAGGTCACACTCTATGACCTCGTCTCAGGTCTTTTTCGGTCTGCCTCTCGCAACCCTACCCCCGACGTTCACACTTCTTACTGTAGATCCATAATATCTGAATGTTTCTTGTCTGCTTCTTACTATTTGTAGAGATTCCCTGTACTGTGTGTGTGTGTGTGTGTGTGTGTGTGTGTGTGTGTGTGTGTGTGTGTGTGTGTGTGTGTGTGTGTTCTTACCTAATTGTATCTTTACAGGAATGAGTCAAGCTCGTACTGTCCCGTGTCTTAAACCATATTTATCGTACATATCCTTAAATTTGTGAATTGTTTTGGCACACACCATTTCATTCGGTAGTGCATTCCATTGATCAATTGCTCTGTTTGGGAAACTAAATTTCCTTACGTCTTTATCACCTCTCTTCTTATGCAGTTTTTTGCAGTGTCCTCTTGCTGATGCTTCTCCATATGTTAAGTAATCATTTAAGTCTATTTTCTCCTTCCCTGATATGCACTTATATAGCATTATCATGTCACCTCTTTTCCTTCTCTCCTGTAGTGTTGGTAGATTCAGTTTATTTAGTCTTTCTTCGTAGCTTAGGTCCCTTAAGCTTGGTACCGATCTTGTAGCAGCCCTTTGAACTTTTTCAATCTTGTCTATGTGGTTTTTGAGATGAGAACTCCAGATTACTGATGCATATTCCAGGGTTGGTCTAATGAATGATGTTATTATCCTTCTTAGCATGTCTTCATTTATGTATATGAATGCTATTCTCATATTTGCAAGCAGTGTATACATGTTCCGTACCTTCTCGCTGATGTGGTCAGCCGGAGATAGTCTGTTATTGATAATCACACCTAGGTCTTTCTCTCTTTCTGATGTGTATAGGGTTTTATTTCCTAACTTATATTCCCAATCAGGTCTTTTTCCACTTTTACCAAACTTGATTACATGTGTGTGTGTGTGTGTGTGTGTGTGTGTGTGTGTGTGTGTGTTCAAAGGGATAGTAACCAGCCTTATCCAAAATATATCGATAAGAAGATCCTTACTTGACTGGTTGTAGGTGACTGTGTTACCATGGCAACCTCCCACACCACCACATTTACATAAAGACATTTCCTCACCAGCATGATCCGTTAGAGAGTATTTTGTGTGTGTGTGTGTGTGTGTGTGTGTGTGTGTGAGTGTGTGTGTGTGTGTGTATGGAGATATGGTTATATCTAAGGTGGATCTGCAGGACTCTGTGGGACTGATTGGCTTTATGTACGGCTTGGATAGGTAGTTCGTAGGCTGATGAGGACTATGAGAAGTGCAAGTATAAGCAGACGAGACTACTTGGTTCAGAGGCTGATGAAGGCTATGAGAAGACCATAAATGATTTGAGAGAGTTGTCATTGTATAATCAGACAGGACGTGTGCGACTCCCTTTATGGTGTGTGTAATCAGCAGTAAAAAGCCTTGCACGAGGGAGGTCGGAAACTAAAAACATGCTCTTGACAAATTACGAATAGGAGGAGTGTAATAGATAATAAACACCCTTGCACGAGAGGGAGGTAGGAGGCTTGAAAAACATACCATCGACAGATTACCAATATGACGAGTGTAATAGAAACTCATGTAACAGACACGAGTAAACACCCATGCCTGAGAGGTGGGGAGCTGTAAACATATACCAGTAATGTTACCAATAGGAAGAGTTTAATAGACAGTAAACATCCTTACTTGAGAGGAGGCGGAAATCTTTAGGAACATTCCGGTGAAATATTAACCTTCATATTAAGCAAAGCACTGAGATATCTATTAACGCTTGCCATAAAAGACTGAACTTGAGTCTGTTATCTCGCAGCCACATACGAAAAGACATAAAACAAGCCATATCCAACGACTTTCAGTACAGCAACGTCTCTTCAACCTTATTCTTACTTCCGACGACTTTATTCAACTTGGGCAACGTATCTGCTAATGAAACTTGGGCAGGATATCTGGTACACAAGGCTGTATCTACTGCCATCTTTCTAGTTCTAGTATTTTCCATGAAGCTCTTATACAATCGTCAAGAGAGAGCTAAATAAACTAAAAACATATGCTATACTGAGGAAGAGGAATCGTAACTATGAAGGGCGGTATTCTTAAGCAGTCCACCCTCAGTCACATGAGAAGCCAAACGTAAAAACAAAATTTCAGTTACACAAGACACACACAAACTATATAAAACAGACGAAACACGAAGCGAGCACACACACACACACACACACACACACACACACACACACACACACACACACACACACACAAAACCACGCCCACCTCCTGTGATGTTTGACTTTGGAAGGACCGACCAACAAAAGACCGCAGTGCATAAACCAATTTATATAGGCCTAGTCTCAACTAACCTATCCATATTTGCTCGAACTGAATCCTGCCTAACCTCGAATGACCTAATCCAACCCAAATTAACCCAACCTAATCTAACTTAACCTCACCTAAATTAGTCTAATTGTATTTAACCTCACAATCTCACGTAACCTCCTCATACCTAACCTAACCAATTCTGACGCAGCCTAACCGCATCTAACCCTACCTAATCCTACCCAGTCTCACTTAACCATACCATAACCGACCTAACCCAACCCAGTCAAGCCTAAAATGACCTAATCCAACCGAACCTAACCCATCCTAACCCAGCCAAATAAAACCCAACCCAAAACCTATCAAAATCGACGTATTCTAAGCAATCTAACCTAATCCGTCTATATCTAGTCGAACTGAAGCCAACCCAACCAAAAATTACCTAATCAGACCAAACCCTGCCCAAAGTGACCTAACCTAACTTTCGATCGGCTATTTATTCGTTAAGAAATTTTGCTGCTTGAAAGTCAACGGATTTCACATTCTAAGTTTCGCCTGTTCTGTGTACATAAGTTTGTGTGTTTGTGTGTGTGTTTATTTAGGAGTGTCTGAGATGTGTACTACAGGGAAAAATTTACACTTTCTCTCTCTCTCTCTCTCTCTCTCTCTCTCGTTAAAAAATTGGGTACACAATCGGCACGATGCGTCCTTCTAATGTAGTACAGACAAAAGACGAGAGAGAGAGAGAGAGAGAGAGAATCCTCCCGTAGATAATTAGGTCCAACTGCTAGTGTTGTGTTGAATGGAAGAGGCAGTACATAACAGCCCTCCCTCCCGCCCTCCTTCCTGCCTCCTGTTTTTAATCCTCTGTTGTTTTTTCTATTGTTTTGGCCCACTGTTACAGTCAAAACAAAAGACAATGACCAGAAATGACTCCCGTAGTGTCCAACGCTCTGTCAGATAGAGGAGACAATCAAGGCAATCAACACAGCCTGATCTGCTGCCCTCCTTGTTGTCTTTTGTTTTTAAGGCCCTTCTGTTTTTCGTATATTGTTTTTCTGGCCCAGTGGTGCTTTTTCCTGTGAATTGCTTTGGTCTGTGTTTTGTAATGTGGCCTAAAACTTGAGTCCCTTACACTTGGTACTCTGTCTGAGGTTTAAGTGACTGGATGTGTTTTGTTCCTGTTTCTGTCTGCATCCTCGTACTCTCTCTCTCTCTCTCTCTCTCTCTCTCTCTCTCACAGACACACACACACACACACACACACACACACACACACACACACACACATACACACACAAGGATAGGATACTTTTCTTAAGTGGGCGAATCGAGTGAGAACACAATACTTCAGCTAAAATTTGGTATCAATAAGTAAAACTCTTGTCCAGTATGGCTTGTAAAATTGCCCCGCTTTGAGGAACACCAAAGCATTGTCTCCTTTCCAGCTATTGAACTCTCTCTCTCTCTCTCCCTCTCTTTTCCCATAGAGAGAAGTATAGCCGAAAAACACCCAAAGCTTTTCCGCTAGACAAGAACAGAGCATCATTATTTTTTCTCTGCCCAGCTGTTGTGCCGGTCATGGCATGTCGTGGCTTTCTTAAGGGTTTTATCAAGACCTGCCATTTCAAGCAGACCCTCTTAACTAAATAAAATCGTCTGGAAATAGCTAGAATAATAAAATGTCAGGGAATAAGAGGGTTAATACTCAGACAATATTTTCAGCTCTGGAAAGAAGTAAACACATGACACCATAGCCTAAGTACGGGTCACTGAGCATAAAAGGGCACTGGGGTTGAGGTGTGTATGTGTGTGTGTGTGTGTGTGTGTGTGTGTGTGTGTGTGTGTGTGTGTGTGTGTCTGTGTGTGTGTGTGAAAGTGTAGTTGTGTAACAGTACTATACAGCCAGACACAAAAACTTCACCCAATATTTCACCTCATCTCTTCTACTTTTTACTTCCCTCTGTTGCCTAATATTCCTAAGCTGGGAGAGGCTTCGTATGTTTCTCCCCCCAATCATTCCCTCTGATACAATACAGGAAAGTGACGGATTTCCCCCCAACACACACCCTCTCTCTCTCTCTCTCTCTCTCTCTCTCTCTCTCTCTCTAAGTGTTAAGTGGGAGCAGCAGAATACCAGGCAGAACTTTTATGTCTCTTAAGTGTACCTCGTTTCATTGTTGTTGTTGTTGTGATATTTGCCTCACAACATGTTGAGGACACGGGCAAACATAGAGCCCGTCAGAGAAGTGGCATAAAGTAGCTCTCAAACGAGAGCATAGCGGTGACAAAAACTGCAAGACGAAGCAGCAAGGCAGGACAAGATCAGGCGTGGCTCAGCAGTTACGAGAGCAGTCTGGTGGCGATATAGTTGACGAGGGCAGCACGTGGTGGATCAAACCCGATGCCCTAACGGATGGAGGCTTCCTCAGATGGAGAGAGGGAGTTGGAGATGTATGCCTCACGGATCTTCTGATACAAAGTCTGGTAGACGAGAGGCAGTGTATCTTCGTCGTTGATCGGATCCGTGAGGCAGAAGAGTAGCTCTTCCAGGTCCGCATCCGTGCGGGCATCGAGATCACGAGTCCCTGAGAGTGGTGGAAGGAGGGCCTCGATCCAGCGAGCAACGGAGGAGGAATCGCTCTTGGTCTTTCCCCCTTTCTTCTTTTGTTTCTTCCTCTTCTCCTTAGGTGGAGGGGGAGAAGAAGAGAGAGCGATGGCGGCAGGCGGTGGTGAAGGTGGAAGAGGCTCCTCCACTTCGTCAGGAGCAGATGGAGAGGGCACGGAGGAGGGCTCCGCTGCGTCCAGATGTACTAGAGGGACGGGGGACGAGACACGCTCCTCCTCAGCTCCTGACGAAGGGAGGTGGACCTCCACGACAGTCTCCCCATGCTCAATATCCATGGCCTGTGACGGTTCCGGGTCGGTGATCGAAGGTTCAATGGTGGTGGCGCCAGTTGAGAGGGGCATCCAAACACAGCCGTTTTCGCGGTGTCGTGCGAGGTGGTGGTGGCTGCTGTCGCCGGGCCTGACGCTCCTGACGGGGGGGGAGACGAGGATCGCGGGTGAAGCTTCGGGGAATAGCAAGGCGTGGAAGGCCGTTCTCCTCAAAGATCTGAGGAAGGAGAACAGCCAGAACCGCCTTGCTACCCCCACTAAAAGCCTCAGCCGTCGCAATACACATCGCAACGAGTGTGTTTGTGTTGCCAGCACTTCCAGGACCCTTTGGCTGGCGTCTCTGGGCAGGGTGACGCCGCCGTGCACGGGCAGAGCCCTGCACAGCAACACCACCCGGCCCAGTGACGTCCTTAGCCTCGGGACCCTTGGAAGCCTGTACAACACGAAACTCCACCGTCTCCCCCTCGGCAAGTGAGCGCTGGAAATGCCGTGGATTTGGTGCAACGATCCCAGAAGCGTGCACGAAAACATCAGCGCCAGTGTCCCGGCGTTTGATGAAACCGTAACACGATCTCACGTTGAACCAATTCACGGTTCCCTGGATGGAAGTGGCTCCTGGCGGCACGGATCTGCTGTTTGGTGCCCCCCTCAACGGGTCGCAGGCACGAGCAGAGTCCCTGGAAGTCTCGGGCATAGTGACGACTGGCCAGGCCAAGCTATGCAAGAGGAGTGCTCGTTTCATTCACTGTCCTAGAATTCGAGGAGTGAAGGTGTGCGGTGTGGCTAACGTGGTACACAACCCTTTCACTACGAGTACTATAATCTTATTCGTGCAATCTCCAGACGATTTTATCCAGCTTAAAGGGGATTTGTCGAACTGGAGGGGTTATATCTACCCTTCATTAACCCCTTCGCCACTAAGGGTCTTTTCCAAGTTTAAAATCGTCTTGAGAGAGAGAGACAGACAGACAGAGACAGAGACAGACAGAGAGACAGAAATAGACAGACAGAATTAAAATAAAACTGTGTCATCGGACTGAAGGAGTTAACCAGTTTCTATGACCAACGGCAGACGATTTTATTCAGCCGAGGGACAATTTTTTTATTTTATTTTTTTAAGCATGGAAGAAGGAACTGCGGCTAAACGGTGGAAAACTATCTCTTATAAACTTTTTTTTTTCCTTTTCCGTGATAACAAATTTAACCCTTTCAATTCGGCCGGGTATTTTTTTATGCATTCGTGCTGGACAGCAGATTTGACTAGTAACCAAGGAGACTCATTTCTATCTCTTAACTGAGGCCCACTGAATTTCACGCAACCACGACTTAGCATTCTCTTTGTGGGAGTGGTCTGGTTCCGTCAGATGAAAACAAACAGACTATAATAACAAGAATAAACTTAAAAAAAAAGAATGGACATCACCGGGATTCAAGGCATTAACCCGGGAAGATTTCATTCAGTAGCGGGAAATTCGCACGTGTAGTAACAACGTGACTGAATCTGGCACCTCCCCGGACTCCCAGATACGATAGGATCACGTCTTTTCCGTTTTATTCTCGCTGGGCAGAAGAGAGCGAGGTGGAGGGGTGCTGTCAGGTGAACCCGTCTGACCTACGCTGAATACGTGGTTAGAAAGTCTCCATTAACCCCTTCTATATGCAAGCGTTTTTCAGTGTCGGTATATCGACCAGAAAGTCTCTATTAATCCCATCTATATGCAAACGTTATTCGGTATCTGTAAATTTGTTAGAAGGCCCCCATTAATCCTTTCTATATACAAACGTTTCTCGGCATCGGTATCTTCTTATCACCCACACGTTTTCATTCAGCTTAGACCAGGCCTCTTCTAATTTGTCTTCGAGTATTATAGTAAGATACCTGAATCTAGGAAAGGGTGGCTACAAATATATCGTCTCCAGGTCATTCTATCCTTTGCCATCCCGCTTCCTTCTCTCCAGTTTACACACCCCGCTTCCTTCTCTCCAGTTTACACACCCCTCACTCATCTACCTCTCCACCCGACCCTTCCATCTCATCCTCGGTTTCTCCCACACCCCCTCCACCATCACTCCACTCACATACTCTCCTAGTCAGTCTCGCATTCTCCATTCTCTCTAAAAACACCAGCACATCCACAGCGCCACCACAACGTTCCATATCTTCTTTTTTGTGCCACTCTGTGTGCAGTAGTGAAGGAAATAATGCTCGGACTGATGGGATTAAGGCCTGTATTCTCGTCGGTTAAGGTGACTCCCTGACACCTTATCCATAGCGAAATATTTTTCATAGTGTGCCTTACTACTCTCCTGTATATTGCGTATATCTTTTAAACACCATCATGGAAGGCAAAAATAACATGCAAGGAATTATTAATGAGATGCAAGCAAAAATAAACCGGTAAGGAAAAGGTGTTAGGGAGCTTACTTACCTGACGAGAATACGCGACTAAAAAGATTATTCCGAATCCCAACTGATGCCAAACTCGAGGATGGACAGATGAACCCCCTGACTGCGATATGTTCCCTCCGCTAAGTATAAGGGTATGATGTTTGCCTCAGTGGAATACCTAGGTGAGTCCATGGCAGCGAGAAAAAGATACACACACACACACACACACACACACACACACACACACACACACACACACACACACACACACACGCACGCACGCACACACACACACTTAGGTCTGCTTGATCAACTCTCTGACCCTGGGGATGCCTTCTTCATTCCTTAATATTTTCTTCCAGTTTTATTCAACACAGGACAGACTTATAGAACAGGAAGAGATGACCCCTCCAGTACGACAGACCTTTCCTATGCTGAATAAAATCGTCTGGTAACAACAAGAATAAACAGGACGTCACCTGGATGCTGCAGCCAGGATTCAGTATTAAAATTGAAAGCGCAAATGTAAAGACAAGCTCCCTATTGGTTACGACAATTTTTGAAATACCTGATGAGGATAGGACACGTCTCACCTTTCCGTACCTGCAGTGAGGGATGTGGGCTAATCACCTTTAATTACAGGTGTCCCTTTAATTACCGTCAAATCATAGGACAGTACTTGACTTCCCCTTCGCGTTCCCAATTACAATACAATGGTCATGATCCTCTTTAACCAGAATTTACGTTTTTTACGCTGCTTTATTTTCAAACATAAAGCCTCTCCTACTGAAGGGATTATTCCAGCTGAAAAAAGCGAGAAACAAACAACAACTTTCCTTATAACATCCAGTAAGAGGCCGAGGTGCAATACACGCAATAAATCGCTGAGAAAAGGGAGCTCCGAAGTCTACACTGCAACCTGTAATATGGAACAAAAGGCGACAGCACACTTACAAGCACACCAGGGAAATATACCGTAACAAGGGCTATTTATATATTAGGATTTAGGTTACCAGTCTGTGGTGTATGCCACTGGGGGAGTTGGAAAGGGGGCCTCCCTTCCAAGCGGGCCCCGGGCCTCCCACATGCTTAATCCAGCCGTGCAAGGAGACTTTTGAGACTTGTGAACGAGTGGAAGGAGGCTTCGAGGTGAGACTTCTGCAGGAGAGTAAGGAACCGAACCACTAACACAACCGCGATACTCTGTCCCTGGAGGGAGTGACAGAGGCGTCCGTCCTCTCTTAGCTCACTCGCGGTCCACACTGACTCCATTCACCACTGCGCTCCCTCGGCCCTCTCTCTAGACTTGGAGAATTGACGGCTAGGATGCTGGGTCGACATACATTTATAATCATTCTTTTGCCTTATCAACGTTCTCTGTCTCAACCAGAGTTTAGGACTGCTTACTTAATCCTTTGTCTTCACTTATATAACCACCAAACGTTTCACAATAAGGCAAGTTAATATTAAAAAGGAAAAACATAAAACTAACACATAAAGGTGGGTTTAGCTGAGCTGGAGAATAAATTGGTTTTTGGATAGTCCAGAGATAATTACACTGAGAAAGAGTGTCTGAGAAAGAGGTGGATCTGATTAGTATGGTAATAATGAGACAGCTTTGGGGATAGTCTATGGATAATACAGGCAGAAGAAGAAGATAAATAATAACTAAGAGAATAAATAGGAACTTCGATAATTCTATGGTAAATGGGGGGTTTGTCTTAATATGGAAATAAATAAACAGGTTTTTGGGGAGGTCAGTGCTCGTTAAGCTGAGAAACAGAGGGCAGGACACACCAAACAAAACCTTGCTAGTTTTATCACGGGGTTCATCTCATCACTAAATAGCCCTAAACATGTCTGGACCCCTAGCCTTTGTGTGTGTGTGTGTGTGTGTGTGTGTGTGTGTGTGTGTGTGTGTGTAGGCAGGCAGGTAGGTAGACGAACAGGCAGGCACGAAGGCAGTTACGCAGGAACGCATGTAATTGGGTAGGTAATTAGGTAGGCAGGCACGCAGGCAGGTAAGCAGATAGGCAAGTTAGTCCATCCCAAACCTAAACTGAATCGTTTAAATGTAATCTCTTCGAAAGGACTAAGAATTATGACCAAGGCGCCTGATACACTGTTGGTAACGAGTACTGTGCCGTCTCAAGTCAGTCACGAGGCTATAAAAATATCACCCAATTCTCCTCTCAGCAACATACAGGGGAAGAGGCTTGATAACTGGGCACTGGTCGAGGGAGCTAGTGATTTGAGGTGCCAGTCATCGGTGTTGGTTAGTGATGTTACGGGAGCTAGTTTGGTGATGAAGCAGAACTGCCTCAAGAACACGAACACGAACACACGCACGCACGCACACACACACACACACACACACACACACACACACACACAATAAATCTGCTGTGATTAAATGTTGCGATAGTAGAAACCTCTTTTACACACACACACACACACACACACACACACACACACACACACACACACACACACACACACAGGATAACCTCAGATGTGTCCTTTCCATATGCTTACAGACTTATGCCTCACCCTTTATAATGAGGAGGACCGTAAGTCGAAGAGGCTGTGTATTTCAAGTGTACAATTTTCCTGCTTGGAATGATTATAACCACTGATGCTACCGGCTCTAAGTACAGGCTTGCGAGGATCCTAAGTGATTTACCTGATAAGGGAAATTACAATGAGGAAAAGAATTAATGAAGGTAGGAGTGTGGAGGATATAAATGGGGGAAAGAATAAATGAAAGTAGGGAAAAGGAAAATATAAAAATAAAAATATAAACTGAGATGACATGAGAGAAAAGTGATACCATGCCTTTTGCTGACAGGAAATTCCAGCACCTTATTACATGGACTGAGGTAGCGAAAGGGAACTGGTCAAAGTTTTCAATTTTCTACTTACAAAATGCTGCGGTAAAGGACGCACGCACGCACACACTCACTCACCCATTCTCTCTCTCTCTCTCTCAAACGAAAAAAAAAAAAGATGCACAATTAACTTACATGTCATGCCAGAACACAAAATGTATTGTATCACCGAAAACTCAAGAACGGTAGATTTTACAGCCAATAAACTGGAAGGGAAGTCTCAAAGAAATCGTTTTATTGCCCAGACGAAACACCTACAGCTTTTGATTGTGCCTTGAGGACCCGAGACCAATTTAAGAGACCGAGATGGACCAGAATATTAAGAAAATGTATCGCCTTTAATATGAGAGACTTTGGAGACGGGAGAAGTAGGAGAGGGCTTGAGATGAGAGGATTACTATTTCGATACGAGAGGCCTTTGGATAGGAGTGAAGCAAGACAAGGAAACTTCAGGTCAGAAAATTATCTATTTCAATACGAGAAACTGTGGAGGGGAGTGAAGTTAGAGAGGAAGGGTTGAGGTGAGAAAAGGGGGCGTGAGTTGCAGAGAAGGTCGCCATATGGAGGAGGAAAGGGTGACATGGAGGTGATTCATTTGTGGTCACCCCTGATGGGATTAAGGCATCTGGTGATAGACAGGTAGACAGTTAGATTGACTGACTGACTGACTGATTGATAAGTGAAGTTTGTATGGAAGACGTAAATTTGGACCAGCTTAAAGTGAGTGTACAGTAGAAATGGATGGTCGAAGTAGGTATACAGGACAAAAATCTACCAAGTGAAGGTGAAGGTAATACAGAAATGGGTGGGAGATGTATGTATGAAGGACGAGAAAATGAACCAGGAGATATATGTATGAAGGACGAAAATAATGGGCCAGGTTATTGTGAAAGACCTATAATTATCACAGTATAAAAAACAAGGAATCAATAAGCTTCAAGTACTGAGATACAAGTCCTTCAAGTCTAGAGAGAAGCCATAAACCACACACAGAGGCCAATTAAGGAAACTCGCCAATGAACGAGCAAGATGATGACCATAACCATTTTCGTAATAACTTTCCTTGTATATCTTGCACGTAGGTAGGTTTGTACAACTTTGAGATGTGAAAACTGATTAGCTTGCGTGTAGATGTGTGTAGGGGGGGGGGGTGCGCGCGCAAGGAAAGGGGGGGAGGTCATGTAATCTACTGGTGTTTGCACTTTGCTCATAAAAACACACTACAGAACTAATATGTGATGTTACAGCAGACCAAAGTACATATCACTACTATTTAACCGTCAATATACTTTCAGCTGGAGATCCACGGTCGCTCAGTGAAAGCGTTTTTGTCTCGTGATCTGTTTTTAGGGTAACTCAAACCAAGGCGGCCATTTAAAGAGAATCCTGATATTAAGTATTTTCATGTGGAGTCAAAATTCTCTGCCAGCCTTGCGTCCTACTTTCCGTATTTCTCACTCTTGCCAAATGAGAGTATCGTTCCTTCTGATACCTTTCTCTTGTGTGTTTCATATTGCTATCACAAGAAACTAGTTCATGTGGCATCCTTCCATTCCCTCAACTGGCAGATAGGTGTTGGAGGCTTTTTGCTCACGGACATGCTTGCATATGTGGTCACCTTGTCGGTTCATAATGCAGACTGACGGGATGAATCATTATAACACATTTACGTATCACTCTCACTACAGACACCCATCACCATTTGTGCTTCTGTGTTGCGTGCCTAACCTTGTAAGACTTAAGGCTTCCCAATGTGAGAGACATTAACCTGGTCCAAATACTGCAACTGAGCAAAAACAACATTCAATTAGACTTGCGTAATACTAGAGCTGTCCCGAACTGCAGAGGGTTACTATTGGATCTGGCGTCATTCCCACTACAGAAACCCATCACCATTTGTGCTTCACCAGTATGTTGCGTGCGGAGGCTTGTATGACTAGAGGCTTTACTATGTGTGAGGCATTTAGCCGGCCCATAAAACCCAGCAAAAACAATATTCGATTACCTTCCGCCAAAGGACTCGTAACACTGAGGCGGGAATCGGTCATATACTGATGCAAATCGTCCCGAGTGTGAAGTATGGGATAAAAATTGGATGGGGAAATACTCGTTTCATTTAGCTGGATTCTGGGTAAGCTTTCATAAGGAAGATAAACAGTAAAACTATGGTGTATTCGCTGCTGTATATAGAGAAAGACCAAAAGCAGAGTACAGAATCCCACTTGCAACATTCTGCCCCAAGACTTCTTCAGGAACAACACCAGTAGACAGTGCTTCACTATTTAAATTGACCTAAGCCTGAATGGTGACCAGAACACAAGTACACAATCCTGCACTACCAGTCAGGCTTGGGTCTGTTTAAGGAGTGGAGTGTTGTCCAGTAATGATGTTCCTGAAGAAGCTTTGTGGGCGAAATGTTGACATAAACTGGTTCCTGTACTCTGCTTTTGGCCTTCCTTCGAGTATTAATATTGTTGCTGTCTTTGCTGCTTCCTTAATCATGTATTCGCGTCTGCCGACAAGTTGCTAAGTGAGGTGTGTGTGTGTGTGTGTGTGTGTGTGTGTGTGTGTGTGTGTGTGTGTGTGTGTGTGTGTGTGTGTGTGTGTGTGTGTGTGTGTGTGTGTGTGTGTGTGTGTGTGTGAGTGTGGGTGTGGCGATGCGTGTGTGCAAGAGATAGAAAAACCCAACTGTCGGTGTGAACCAAAAGGCAGGAGTGGCTATAAATAATTTTCATGTACACCATTGGGGCTCCTCCACGTGATTCATAGGCTACGCCTTCGCCATCAGACGTAAGTGATACCGTTATAGGAGATCCCTGGCCACAGCAGACCTACTACCCACAGCAGACCCACCCCTAGAACACAGCACACCCACCTACCCCACAGCAGACCCACCCTTACAGCACACTCAGGCATATGTGTAGCTCTGGTGGGCTAGAACAGTAAGTGCTTCTGTTATACAAGACCCCTGGCCATTGGAATCCTTCTCTACTCCAGTGTATGCCTGGTGCGATAAAGCTGGTTCCTGCAGCCTTTAAGATAAGTACATATGAAGTGCCATTCAAAAGAGGTGTAGGTGCTGCCTCGTTTGTATCTTCATAGTGTTCCACCAGGTCGTCGGCAGATGTCTAGGATGCTACTGTGAGAAACATCGAGATCAATGGTTCATCCTGTTACAACATTCCTTATACCTGGCCCCTGCAGTACCTTTGACAAACAGTACTCCCTTTACCTGGCCCTTACAGTACTTTATTTACCTGGTCCCCACAGTACCTTTCACAGCAGTCCCTTTACCTGGCCCCTGCAGTACCTTTGACAAACAGTAGTCCCTTTACCTGGCTCCTGCAATACCTTTGACAAACAGTAGTCCCTTTACCTGGCCCCAGCAATACCTTTGACAAACAGTAGTCCCTTTACCTGGCCCCTGCAGTACCTTTGACAAACAGTAGTCCCTTTACCTGGCCCCTGCAGTACCTTTGACAAACAGTAGTCCCTTTACCTGGCCCCTGCAGTACCTTTGACAAACAGTAGTCCCTTTACCTGGCCCCTGCAATACCTTTGACAAACAGTAGTCCCTTTACCTGACCCCTGCAGTACCTTTGACAAACAGTAGTCCCTTTACCTGGCCCCTGCAGTACCTTTGACAAACAGTAGTCCCTTTACCTGGCCCCTGCAGTACCTTTGACAAACAGTAGTCCCTTTACCTGGCCCCTGCAGTACCTTTGACAAACAGTAGTCCCTTTACCTGGCCCCTGCAGTACCTTTGACAAACAGTAGTCCCTTTACCTGGCCCCTGCAGTACCCTTCTGTCTACCACCACACTGCTAGCCTCGCGTACTCTCATAATTCGTATGCTGCTGCACTACCTTATCCTGTACTCCTGTCTCCCTACATACATTCTATCACACCAAGCCCCACCATACATACTCAGCTGCCCTTTTGTGCACTCTTCGGCTCACCTTCCCTAACTGCCTCTGTTTTTGAGCTAAAAATCTTCCTGTTGTTTCTGTTTCACTCCCTGTTCTTCTAGCTGGAGGGATTATATAGTGTTCTTTAAATCTTAACTAATGATGGCAAGGTTAAGACACACACACACACACACACACACACACACACACACACACACACACACACACACGCACAGTATGTAAAAAAGAAGTCCCCACCAACATTAAAGGGAGCGAGAAGGCCTGAAGGTGGCCGATAATTTTACAACCTAGTCTTCCCAGCACAACACTAGCGGTCGCACCTCATTATGTAGGAGTCTGTGTCGCCCTGCTCTAGACTGACACACACCCATATTTCAGTCCCTCGTACACACCAAGAACTTCACTGTGCCGCAGTCTGTGTCGCCCTGCTCTTGCCTGACACACACCCATATCTCAGTCCCTCAGTACTACAGGGTATTTTCGGCGATACTTTATAAAAATCAATCAACAAGCGTTTGTACTACATTCTTTTCAGGCGGATCCTTAGCAACAATCACACAATCGGAACCCTGGCAAATTTCTCTTGAAACATTTAGACAGACGGCAGATTATTCTCACAGATTCTTTACAACAATCGCTTCAATTATATCCCTTGCAACAGCCACTACAGGCTTTTCTCGGATCCTTGCAATAATTAGACAATCACACCCACAGCAGACTCTGCTCCTCACAGACCGCCTGGCCGGAGATAAGGTGATCCCAGACTTACTGACGGAAGTGGGAAAGACAAGATTCACGATCTAAAAGGCCTTCTTCCCGCTGAGAACTGTGTGTACCTCTCTCTCTCTCTCTCTCTCTCTCTCTCTCTCTCTCTCTCTCTCTCTCTCTCTCTCTCTCTCACTCTTTCTGTAATATATTTTCAGTGCCAATAAGAGTACAGCATAATGTCGTGGCTGAGGTCAGTATAGTCAGTCAGGCAGTGGGAAGTGTCGGGTGTCCTTGAGACCTCAGTATCAACAGTAAAATGAACAAGGCACTCAGTCACAAACAATGCATCATTATTCTTGTTTGCCATTGAGATATAAAGGTAAAGATCTTGTCAATTACTTTTCTATAAAGCCTGACATTTGGACAGTCTGGCTAGAACCCAATTCTATGCCCCAGTATAGCAACTGTAAAGAAAAAAAAAAGTGAGAGCCAATGGATGGGAGGGGATTAAATGTGTGTGTGTGTGTGTGTGTGTGTGTGTGTGTGTGTGTGTGTGTGTGTGTGTGTGTGTGTGTGTGTGTGTGTGTGTGTGTGTGTGTGGAGACTTAAAACATGTTAATCGCATTCGGAACCCTTTCGACGCCAGGTATGACAATGGCGTGAGCTTACTTCAGTCTTGCTATCGTTCTTGGACAAATGTTTGGGAATATGCCCAGGCGACGCTCATACCGACCAGCATAAAACGCCCATCTTCACACTGTGCATTACTCCCGCCTCCCCTCCTCCCCGTCATCCGCCACCGTCCACTCTCATCCCCCCACTCCTCTCTGTCCACCCCACCCATTACTGCTGTGATGTAGTGAATAGCATAAAAATGAACATCTCATCCTGCAACCCAACTCCAACGCGTCAATTCAAAGGGCTTTCTTATCCCGTCATCGTCCTCCATCTTCTGTCATCAAAGTCCATCCTACACACTCGTCTCCATCCATGACATCTAGTCTTGACAAACTTGAAGCAGCACATCACACTATGACACCAGTAAGGTTCCGTGTAATCATTTGCTATTCAGGCTACTGTGTGCAAATTCATCCATCAGACCTAACTGTATTTTCTCGTCATTCAGGTTAGTTTATATAAATTTAAATATCACGCTCAAGTTTTTTTTTTTTTTTTTTCGCTGAGGATTTTATATGTAACTTCGTGCTTCATGCTTCAGTGTAGGTCATTCATTAGTCATTCCGACTACTTCTGGTATATACAGTTTCGTCCTTCAGGTATCAATCTCCAGGCTTCGCTGTTCGTGTTAGCCTTCAGGAGATAATTTGTGTTCCACGACTGAAGAAGTTTATCTCGTCCTTCAGGTTTTCGCCCCTTCAAAATTAAATGGCATTTTGTAAATGCTGTACATATCATACAGGAAGAATTATACAACTGAATGTTGTCATCCAGCCTTAACATAGCGGCAGAAAGTGTTATTTTATATTAATAGGTACTTGAGCCAACAGACTTCCTTTTTTATATTATTACTTATATACTCCTCTGTGCTCAGTGTTACATTTGCTGCAAGCACGAAGGGCGGATGAATTCTTCCCCTATAGTAGATTATCAAAGCAAAATCGTCACTGAACAAGAATAAAAAAGCAAACTAGCAACTCCGCATTCTAAGGTCACCAACGGAAGTGAGTGTACCTACTGGGAAGAGCCACCTTGAATTAATGTTTCTTCCATAACAATGTGGTAGTGGGGTTGGATGTTCGTATCTTCAAAATAGCATTAGAATGACAGATATTGCTCGTAGTGAGTATTTATTTCCCTGTTGATATCAATATTTTCAAGGACTGTGTGGTTTATATATATATATATATATATATATATATATATATATATATATATATATATATATATATTTCACGAAATATAGCTAGTAATAAGCACTGGACCTTGGTAATAAGTGGTGTTCTACATAATGCTCGTCCAACGAAGCAACTGGAAACACACACTTGGTGGAGAAACGTAGTTTCATAACCAGTTTATGTTCATACGGTCCTTGCAGACCTCCTTGTTCCTGTGAGAATGGGTGCAAGGAGACACAGTTGCTCTCTTACCACTGGGGACAGTCGTTTATTCTCTGAAGTGAGAATCCTGCTGCGTCAGCGAGTGTTGGAGCTTTCACCACTTCTCTCACGTTCCCCTCACCTATCCTTTTCCTTTCCTGATTCACCTTGTGTCTTTCACTTTTATTCCATTTAAAATAATTCTATTAGTCGATATTCAGTCTCACATAATTTTCACTCTCCCTCTTTTTCTCTCCATCCTTCATTCTTACTTTGTCATCTGTTACTCCTCACGTCCATGAGGTATTTGCTGTACCTCCTGTGTTCTCTCGTTGTGCTCCATTTACTTCCTTCTCCAAATATTTTCCCTTCATCACCGCGCCTTAGCCCCGTCCAGTCCACATATTACATGTTCCTTTACTAATTACCTTCCCCTGCCTGACACACTCTCCATCACATCATGTGTCCTTTCCCTGCCCTTTATATTCCTTCTCTTCTTAGCACTTGCCCATGACCCACACTCCCTGCATGACCCACACTCCCTTCCTGCCTCATATCTTGCACCACACAGCTATTGTCCACACCTGATGCCCCTGCCAGTTTCCCACACACTTGGTTCTAACCCTGGCCCGTATTGTCGTAAGCTTCTAACATATTTTCCTTTTTAGCGTATTCCTACACATACGAAGTGTTGTAATGGCATTTCCAAAAGGCGTATTTGCTCCACATAATTTGAAATTTTGTATTGGCTATGTTGTCAAGTCTATAATTCATGCCATCAGGAGAATCGACAGCGTGCAAACATAAGCAAGAATTTGAAACTATATACAAGCAGCACCCACTTTAAGTATGTTCCACGGCCTCCGTTTCCAACTCTAAACATGAGTTGTACTGTACGTACATCGGGAGAGGAACTTGTATCATCTACGTCACAGTGGCTCCATGCACTAGCGAAGCAAGATATGCTTTGCACCTCTCTTCCCAACACATAAAATGACTGTGCAGAGTTGACATTTGTTTAGAGTTTTCTCCTTTCTTTCCATTTCATGCAGTTCTCCCACCACACAACTAACCTTATGCAGTCGCTAAGTATTGATTTTACATTAATATAATTTTTAAAAATCATTGGCTACAGATGACATATATTTAAATACAGAGTTCTGCTCCTGTTACCTTTGTGTATTATTTTGGGGTTCAGTTTTTTTGGCCTCGTCGGCTGGGTCTGCATAAACCGTGAATTCTTCCACGTCTTTCCGGAAAGAAAACGGATTTTCTTGTTGCGTTGTTATGTTTTACCAGGCCACTGTTGTTGTCCTCTTTACACACACACACACACACACACACACACACACACACACACACACACACACACACACACAATCTATCTATCTCTGTCTATCTATCTATCTATCTATCTATCTATATATATATATATATATATATATATATATATATATATATATATATATATATATATATATATATATATATATATATATATATATATATATATATATATACAACAAGAAGAAAATCCATTTCATTTCTGGAAACACATGGAAAAAAATCACTGTATATCCTGACCCAGCTGACGAGACCAAGAAAAACTGAACCCCAGAATAATACACAGGTGTAACAGGAGCAGGACTCTAGACTGAAACAAATGTCGACTCTAGCCAATGATTTTAAAAAATGATATTAGTTATTGCTGTCGTGATCAACAACAACAACAAGAACGACGACGACGACGACGACGACGACGACGACGATGTTAAAACTAGCATCAGTATTGTTGCCTCAACATCAACACTGACATCAGTATCGACATTAATATCATCAGCCACAACCTTGACCGGTGGAAGGCTTTTACTTCACTTTGACCCAATGTATTTTGGTCTGTTTAGTACGTCCTTCACATTATTGCACCAGCTACTTCCCCGTCACACACACACACACACACACACACACACACACACACACAACGAATCTTTCCTCCCCTCACAACCGAACATTACCCAAGAAGTATTGTTTGTGGGGTCGTATTGTAAGTGGCTTTGAAGATTTCGTAACACCGCTCCCTTTGCGATTTATTCCTTTCATTTCACCACATAATATTATCTTCATGTTAAGGACGCAAAATTGCAAAATGTCAGTATTAAAATTATGTAAATAGTAATCAAGAGGATGAAAAGATGTAATATGAAAATAAATCGGTATGGAAGGGGTGTTACGAAGCACCTTCACCACCCAGAATACAGTGGCCAGCTCAGGGACCACAATAACACTGTGATGGCATCTCACATCGCCACCTGCCTGACCACCTACACCGGCCTGCTCTTAAGTGGGCAAGTCTGTTACACTGAGGAGGATGTTGAGTTTGAGGAAGTGAGACATTAGTGGTGGAGAGAGAGAGAGAGAGAGAGAGAGAGAGAGAGAGAGAGAGAGAGAGTTAATACATCATCTATAGTAAAGACAACTGCGCTTAAATCAGGAAGTGCGTTTTGTATTTTTTATTGCTTTCTCCAGAGTATTTTATTCAGCTCAAGATAGACATATTGTTCAGGTATAGTCTTCATTATTCCCTTTGCAACATGACCTCAACCCGAAAACTGCACCAAGTTTGGCTTGCAATAGTAAGAATCATGTGACAGAGACATAATCAGCCTGAAGGAGATAGCCTCTCTCTCTCTCTCTCTCTCTCTCTCTGGTAGGCCAAACTGACTGGTTAATGCAGCCCCCACACTCATGAACACGGTACATATACAAAGTCAATACAAAATAGATCACGAACGCCACAGCAACCATAGCTAAGATAATCAAGAGGCCGGGGTGAGTACCAGAGACAAATATTCACGAAGGACTACACACATGCTTCTTTTTACAATTATGAAACAGCAGTAACAAGTATCGCCACGCTTAACTGTGCTGGGTCAGCTGCCCTAACATGACACCCGTGACGTCGAAAAAAAACGATACAAAGCTTTTTTTTTTTTTTTTTACACGATCATTTTCTTGCACCTGTAAACTGACAGTATTAACTTCCTCAATAAGGTGGCGTCCTCTCTCTCTCTCTCTCTCTCTCTCTCTCTCTCTCTCTCTCTCTCACACACACACACACACACACACACACACACACACACACACACACACACACACGCACTTCAGCCATAACTCACCAATACAGAGTTCATTCCTGTTGCAAATTGGCGTGGTAAAATTACAATGCCATCCTGTGGTCAGCAAATTAAGTATCTTGAATCATGATACATGGTTCGCTTTAACCTTCAGGCTTCCACTGACGAATTTTTTATTGTATATCGGTAAACGCCAGGTAATGTTGTTCATTTATAAAACCTACCTCCGTGGGACTGTTAAAACCCATCTTTAGTAGCATCTTTGTTGATATAGAAGTTTGCAGTTTAAGTTTTCACCAGGCAATATTTTTAAGTAAAGAAAATCTGGTCACAGGACTTGATATTGTCGCTTACGAGCACTTGGCATGTAATGCATATTCATGTTTGTTTAATCTCAGTTGTGACCTACTATCCCTAATATTTATGAAGGTGTAAAACTACGGCCTAGTATTTCCCCTGTCAATACATTTTTATATATAAAAGGCAGGTTGAAAAAAATATTTATATATCGTCATGGTGGTAAACAAAATTTCTGCTGAAAAAAAATCCAAAACTGATGTGAGGAAGGTGTAGAGCAGCACATAAACGCCAATACCAGTTAGTTAATTTGTACGCGACCCCATTACCGCCGATATCTGTTTTCGATAATGGTGATTATGTCTGGCAACTAGCTGATGCTTCTGTGGGAGGGTAGGTGGCCAGTCCGACCCTCACCCCATCACACCCCTACGTTGTCACACTCATCATACTCTGACACCCTCACAACACAATATTTTTACTACCCACACCATCATCATAGACTAGCACCCTGATCTCACCACACGCTCTAATATCCTCATCACACAAACACAGTATTTCTACACACACCCTCATTATACACTGTCATTCGCATCACTCACTCTGATTGCTTCACCACACCAACACATCATCGCCACACATTCTTAAAGCCCTCATAACAACACCCTCTGATATCTTAGCCACATACACCATCAATAAGAACAAGAGACACGGAAAGACTCTGCATTCCCCTTTCCCTGTCCTGTCTGCAAAAACAAATATAACGTACAATAATCTTCCTTTCGTAACCAAGGTGTACTCGCATTTTCTGTCGGTGGAACAAGAGGCATGAAAAGATTCTGTAATCTCCTTTCAGAAAGAAAGAAAAAACAATTACCACAGGAAAGCGATTGCAAGAGTATATGTGAATGTGTCCCCAGTTTTTTAACGTTTTTCCTTTCTCAATCCCTGTAACTTAAAATATGCATCACCACCAGGATAAAACAGAGGCACTACATCACACTCTAAGATAAATCTAGTTCCAGCCGACAACAAACTTGTTTGTAGAGTTTTCAATCATTATTTCAGCAAGAATACTTTTTTTTGCCCCGGTTGTTTATTTGTTATTATGATTATTTTGTTGGTGGTAGCACGAGTTACTTAAACAAATCGCTGTCTTAACAAAAAGCTTATAAGGATACAAGTACAAGAGAATGCTATGACACAGCATCAAAAACAAATGACCAAGACTGAGGGGTCTTCCTGCTTTACTCTCCTTAGCTTAAATTCACAGAAAAGCTACCATGATCACCGCCTACCCTTGAAAAAACAAAGTGAGCTGGCCAATACATATTGTCGTCTGCTTTCCTTTGTACGCGTTTGTATGTTCTAGAAAACCTTGCAGCCTCGTCACTGAAATAAAGTAACATTTGATAGATCCTTGCTAACACCATGAAATTTTATCCATCCTGAGAGAGCACCACATTAATGATGGGAATAATCAGGATTATATCTAGCTCCTCCTGTTGCAGAAATCTACTCAGAGCTCCTCCTGTTGTAGAAGTCTACTCCGAGCTCCTTCTGTTGCAGAAATCTACTCCGAGCTTAATAAAATCAGGAAAGTCCGGCAAACATAAATAAATAAATAAATAACGTTTACGAGAACAAGGCCCCCAAATCAGCATATTCAGTTCCCGTTTTAGCTGGAACGTGACATGCAGTATTTGCCCCTCCTCTTTGCACCCCATTCACCAAGTTCTGAAAACAATTTTACGATCTGGTCAAAGTAACTGACTGGAGTGCTGAAAATAAAAATCCTGTTTGCTTGCGTGGCCACGCTGCACGTAGGCAGTTAGATTTACTGATTCTCTTTATTTTGTATTCCTAATTTCATCAAGACATTTCAAGGTCTTCATTATTCTAGCTAACTTATCAGTTTTTATTTCCATGCTTATTATTGTCTTTTTCCTTTAATCCTACTGCATCTTCTCCATATTATTCACCATTACTTGTTGGATATAATCTGTGTTTACCCCTCGCATACCTCTCGTCTGTTAGTATTTGCAGGATCGCTATCGGTGTGCCGTTTTAGATATTTAGTATTGTACAGCAAATTTCTCTTACAACTCTTCGACAGCTGCACCGCCTCCAGCCAGAAATGTTGTGCAATATTCTCTGCATTTACCTGCGTACATTTTTATCTTAATGGTATAAGGCCTGAGTTTATCTGGTAGGTGCAGAGGTGTATATGAATTTCCTCTGGTAACAGAAATTTAAAAATGTGCCAATGGTTTGACTCAGAGAGTGAAGCCAGGATATCTGGGCCTATTATTTCTAGGACGGAGGTGCTTGGTATGTCTGTCGGACCACAGACGATTCTTTTAATCTGAACGCAAACGACAGACATGCCCTAAGTGAGCTGTGGAAACAGTTGACTATTAGGGGAACTTTTAGCTCTGGCTGTTCCGGAAACTTTTGAGATCACTGTACAACTGAAGAATGACAGTTGTTATGGGTGGGAGGATAGGAAAGCTGGCAGGGCAAGAGGCGCTAAGTGTCAACGGGGTGCAGGCACAGAGAAGGAAGTTCTTATTGTGTAACAACAAAATACTGACTGAAAAAAAGGAGAGAAATACCCCGTAAAGACAGATAAGAAACTCAAGACGGAAGAGCCTCAAAGGATTCCAATATCTGTTTCTCCGCTCTTGAGGGGTCGCCTCAGAACGAAGAAAATCCTTGAAGAGAAAAGTGGAAAAATATCTTAAATTCCAGACAGGAGGAGAGGCGGGTCATGACGTTTTCTGGCAACACGCAAAAGGTCACACAAAAGAAGCCTGCGCACACCTCACGTCTAGAGAGGATATGAAAGATACAAATTCTTCAAAACTGTAAGAGACTATCATTACTTTGAACAAACCTGTGGTAGAAATCGCTTGAAAATGACAGCAATATAAAATGTACATGACATATTATTACTGAAAAAAAAAGTATCCTTTGTTTCGACTAGAATGCTTTGATATATACAGTCATTAACTCTATTACAATAGTTCCTGACAGTGGGAATACCATGGACAATTTCGAATGATCACACGTATGTGTTCGAAATGTGGTCATAGTAAAAAACGACGTAAGTAATCAGCGAATATATTAATCTCATTTACAGAAGCCAAATCCATTAGTTACTTCCACCAACGAAGTTGTAGGAGGTTCTGTATTCACCTATGTTTGTATGTTTATTTGTTTCTTTGTCCACACGATATTTCCAAAAGTTCTCAGTTAATTTCAATGAAATTGTGTGGAAGGGTGGGCCCTGAGCCAAGAGAGATTTGATTAAATTTGGGGGCGGATCCGGATCCCATGTATCCCGTACAATATATGTTCTCAATGAATTTCAATGAATTTTTGTGGAAGGGTGGGCCATGGACCAAGAAAGAATTAATTAAATTTGGGGTCGGCTCCGTATCGGACATCGGCGGAGGTATGCGCTCCCTGAGTGTTTTCTAGCTGATTCTATGTAGCATGTATAATATTATATCACCGTCATTTCCGAGAGAAAAACTCATTCATATTCTCGTATCTGAAGTGTGGTCTGATAAAACAAATGTGCAGTGAATGTGAACCTCTCAATTATTAAACCCCAGATCAAGAATAAAGTATACTGAGTTGATCTCCCGTTAACTATCTGCGTTGTTCAGTTTTCAGCAGTCAAATTTTCGTTTACATAAACTATTTTAAACATGAATTAGGCTTAGGAGGGGTTGTGAGTAAGATTCCTGAACACTAAGCTTCTTGAACGTCTATTGAATCATGCGACTTGTCTGTGATACACTTCACTCCCACACACACACACAGGATCCCTTGGGCTACATTAACCTCTCCCCCCCCCTCTCTCTCTGAAAAAGTAAGCCCCTCCCCCCTCCACACACACACACACACACACACACACACACACACACACACACACACACACACACACACACACACACACACACACACACACACACACACACACACACACACTCGCGGAAGCAAGCAAGCGCGCGGGAACTGTACTGAACCGCTAATCTCCAGATTGCCTAACAAAAACGCTGCCAGAAAATTAGGCAGAAGTGAAGCGCTATATTCACGTTTAATTAACCTTAAGTGGTAGAGTACTTTTCATACTCACAAGCCATTACAAAACACGGAGGTATTTATATCCAGGAAATCTAACATTTTAAAACAATGAAATAGCTAACTTATGATTTTTACACATATGAATGAAGACAACTCGTATCACACATCTGACATTTTCCTGTATTACAATGATACGGTATCGTTGAGTTTGTATGTATGTATTTATGCATGTACGGGTATTAATCTATTCCTGCTGCAACTAGACAATATTATTCATCTTATAGGACACCTGTTATTGCGATGGGGTTAATGGAGGATCATACGATCTCTCCATATAAAGAGGTCTTCCCTAAGGTACGCAAAATCGTCTGGTGAGAGGACGTCTAAAGATTTTATTCAGTCTGGAGAAATACCTCTCGCGTTTTGCTAATAAACTGTGGCGTAGTATTTCTCTTTTGCTTCCGTTCCTTTGACTCTGCTCTCTCGCGTCACTTTCGGGAACTGTGTGTGTGTGTGTGTGTGTGTGTGTGTGTGTGTGTGTGTGTGTGTGTGTGTGTGTGTGTGTTTTTACACGATTCCATTCCATTTAGGAGAGAGGTTCTGAACTGGATGGGTTACACTTTTCTTTAACTCTCTAAGTATGAGAGATCTTTCCTAAGCTGAACTAAATCGTCTGGAGTAGCAAAACTAAGCAAGGAAAAATGTCACAACATTTTTTTTATATTACAATACTGTGGCATGGTATTCCTCTTGGCATCATATAACGATTTTATTAGTTTTGCAGCTGATCTTGCTACTAATGACGATTTTATATAGCTCTCGAGAGACCTTTTATTCCTGCCACTACATGGCAATTATTTTATTTAGTTTTGAGGAGACTGAATGGAGTTGCTTCTATACCCTTCACTGTCAGGATTCCCCACATATTACATAAATTCTTCTGAAGATACCAAGAACAAAGGAAAAGCACGTCCTTGGGTTGAAGCGTTCAATTATGCAAGCACCATCGTACCTTATTTTCCTTCCCTAAATCCCATAGCTCACGGCCAGGCTTCTATTTTCCCTCGAGGCAACAGGATCAGTAGTGGTATCCCTCGCCTTCCCTACTACGTGCACAATTCATACTACATACTTAGCAATATACAGTTCAGAAAACCAATTTCAAGAGTAGAAGGCTATACCTATGCAGCTTAAACGAGACAGGAATTACTATTACCATTTAAAAAGTGTCGTCTTTCAGATTTTTTCCCCATCCATTAAAGAATAAGAAAAAGGCAAAATACAAATGGTAAAATAAAAATAGAGCGTCAAAAGGAAAAAATCACGCTGACAAACGCAGGAAAAAGGCTAGCTTTAAAGGGCAAAGGCAATCAGACTTGGGATGAGATAATGTAACATGAGATATTAACACAAGTGAGTGGAAAAGGATACTAACTAAGGTAAGATGAGAAAAAATGTCATTCGGTGTCCTGAGTCTTGGAGGAGGAGCATGTGTAACATAAGTGTTATGGGTCCAAATGCCACATGTGTCGTGATTAATTCCATTGCATTTTATCAGACTCATTCAGTAGAGTTAATCAGTCAGTGCAAATTATACCTGTATTTTTTATTATCATTTTTATCCCTCCCCCCCTCTCTCTCTCTCTCTCTCTCTGTTTATTTTGCATTCCATCCTATATTTATCTTCTTCCTTTGTCGCGTCGTCTTCTGAATCGTTTCTCTTCTTTCATCTCGGGTCTTCTCACTGATTCATCCGTCTTTTTGTTACACTCTTTCTCTCGCTTCTGTCTTTCCATTTCTTAGGCCCCTCCTTCTCAGTTCATTTTGCATTTCATCCTGCGTTTTGTTTCATTTTCTCTCCTGTTTCTTCTAAACTACTTTTTCTTTTCTACTCATCCAGCTTCTTCATGCCAACCCCCCTTTATAAAGGATCTCATTTTTCTTTCCACCACTTTCTTACCATCACTCATAACTCCTCCCATTGTATTATTTCATCCTTCCTCTTCTTTCGTGTTCCCTCTAATTATTTTTCTCATCATCCATTTCTCTCCTACTATCTGTCTTCCCATGTCTTTTTTTCTCGTGGCCCTCGTCATATTCATTTCTTCACTCATGCGTCTCTCCTCTTAATATGCTTTGCAAATCATCCTGTATTTGCTTTCCTCCTCTTTCGCGTTCTCTTCCAACCTCCTTTTCTTTCTGCATCATTCGTCTTCCCTCTGTTTTCTCCCGCTTTTCCTGTCCACTTGTTTCTCGTACCCCTCTTTGGATCTCCATTATCCGCATTTCTCTTCTTCATCTGGTCCCTGTATTGTTTCATCTCGTACATTCTCCTACGGTTTTCGGTCCTTTCCTTTGTCTCTGCATTTCCTCATCTTTCTCCTTTCTGCCGTTCTCGGTCGCCCTCCTTCCTCTCTGCATCATTTCTGCACTTTCCTTTCTTGTTTCTTCTTTTTCCTCTTCATGCATCTCCTTATATGAATCCTTTACCATTAAAAACGAGACATGTTACAGAATTTAACGTTGTTCCAGCTGCTGTCAAACAAATTATCCACCTTAAGAGACTACTCCTGAAGGAAAGGAATTAGTGAATGCTGTATCAAATCACTCATGTTCAAAAAATTTCTCCAGTGATAAAAGAAATAAAAACTGTCTAGTATTAACAAGAATTAAATAATACGTCTTTAAATTGAAGTTAAAACCTGCTGCATTTGATCGTATTTGCAATAACTGTTTACACGTAACAGGTAAAGAAACATTCCCTCTTATCCAATACACTACTATAATAGGACTTAATATTTATTTTTTTTAGTTTTGCCCCCAAAAGATAATGGGCGATTTTTTGAACTGATGGTGGTAGATGTAGCCTTTATTAACTCCTTCACTACTCTTTTAAGTCGAATAATGTGCGGAGGTGGGAAGAAAAAACTATAGAAGTCGCCATCGTGCTGAAGGGATTACAGGAGACTGGGGCACCCTTCCCTGATTTAAAAAAAAAAAATGAACCTCTAAAATGAAGATCATTCCAAATCCGTTCTTAGCATCTGCACATACACACTCCTACCAGTCCTCCTCTTCTTTCCCTCTCCTTGTGAATGTTTCTGGTCACTTTCGCAGTCATGAAATCATTTCGTGGTAGCAGGAAGCGTTTAGTATTGTAGTGGTGGTTATAGCATTCTAGGTGATGCATTGCTTAGCCCATCCAGCCCACCATTGGAAAACCCGAGTTCGATTCTCGTGCCGGTCAGACTTTTGGACGATGTTTGTTTCTTCTTTATCCATATTACCACTACCTTCATATTACATTTATGCAAGGTAAAAACAACGATCTGATACAAAACTAACAAAACTAAACACAACGTACTGCTCTACTTTATACGGCATCAAAGTTAAGCAGAAACTCATCATTTAACACGGCACATACTCGTATTATGCAGGTCAATACTGGGCTGGCAAGAGTTTTTGGGCGTGTATGAATCGCTATTTCTTCGTTTAATTAACTGCTCTGACTTGGGTTTAGCTGTAGGTGTTGAAATGTATTGCTGGACAGATAGTATGCTGTTCACTGGACCCTTTACATTTGTGGGATAGAACATTAACATTATGTAGGATAGAAGATGGAGAAGAATTGAGAGGAGTGAAAGTTGAAGAGGAAATAAATACACATGGATAAAAAATAGGAGACATAAGACGAGACAGAACGAGATGAGGGAAACGGAGTGGGAATCAAGAAAATATGATTGAATATGGAAGGAAGCGGATAGGATACAACAAATAAAGGAATAGGAGACAAAGAAAAGAAGAAGAAAAAGTGGGCTGAATGGTGAAGAAAAGAGGTGAATTCAAGACGAAGTGAGGGAAGATTGAAGAGGAAACATGTATACCGATAAAACTGGAGAGGAAAACGTGAATACTAAGAGACAGGAGAAAAAATTATTGTAGGATTTACCAGCTTAGAGTCAGGACATACATTTTGTGCTTTTAATTATTACATAATTTTACTCTGCTTAGGAGACATTTTTCTCATTTGAGGGGTTACATCCAGTCATCAGTAACCACCATACTATATGATTTTTTTTTGTAAGTTGATTAATAGTCCATCAAACGGTGCTTTCTATGTGACTGAACATTGCTTCTAAGCACTAATATATTCGTCAGTTACAACGTGCTAACCAACTGTTTTTATACATATACTTCACCCCATCCATAAGTGGGAAGAAAGGTCAGAATAAAAAAGAATGCTGATGAATATGCTTGATTTTCACGAACACTGTTTTCAGTTGATATTCCAACAATACGATAGTGGGAGTGAAGGTGTGAAGGAGGTAAAAATGTGTTCCAACCCAGGAAAATAAGCACAACAGATAAAGTCAGCAGCAGCTTCGTGATGGATTCATAAATAAATAGTTTTGGTTAGTGTATTATGTAACACACACACACACACACACACACACACACACACACACACACACACACACACACACCACAATAAAAACATGCTAGTGGTGTTGTAGTCACAATACACGTGTGCGTGTACTTTATTATAACTGCGAGCAACAACCATTTTCTACGTGTAAAACTACTGTAACATGAAACTTTTTACGAATAATAGAACTGCGTATATTGTATTAGATTCTGCATCAGCCACAAGCCCTAAATGATGTTTGTCAGTATTGTTATCTCATAATTCTTCTTCCCCCTCCTCCGCATAGCAATTAGGAATGTATTGAATGAAGGGCCAGCGGCGATGGGATGAAAAAAAGGATAGCGGTAGCATAAAAACTGGGTGAGGATGGCGCATGCAAGGGTAATCGGACTGACGGGATTAAAAACAAAAAACGGATATAAGTCAGAGAGAGAGAGAGAGAGAGAGAGAGAGAGAGAGAGAGAGAGAGAGAGAGACGGGAGGGGGAAGCTGGGAGAGAAGTTAAAAAGTAGAATTTTGGAGGCCAGCGTGCAATAATAGTGTCTGCATAACTTTGTTTCCCCAAGACCAGTAATATCTTAGGGAAAACATGAGACCCCAAATATTTCACCAACGAGAAGTTTGGACAATAAACCTGAAATACAGAGGGGTTGTTAAGTTTTAAGGAGAGACAAGTTTTGATTGCTGCTGCCAAGGTTGGTCATGGGAGGTTGACGGTGGGTGCTTTGACTTGCTCGTCGCAACCCTTTCATTTCGGTGATGCAGTTTCTACACAAAGGTCTTGTCATTTACAGACGACTTTGACTAACTTATAAAAGTTCTCTAGCACTGAATGGATTAAGTGAAGGCTGTGACTAACCCCTCTACTTCCAATATCTCTCCTAAGCTGAATAAATTAAGGTTGCCAATATTCGTAAGGGAATCCAGGATGGTCTCCACACAGCTGCACTACACTGGCATACCTCTGTGCAAAGTGCCGTGATGATTAGTGAACGTGCAATAACTTAGCATTATTGAATTTGTGTGTTTATTTGGTGTGATCTTTGATTCCATTAATTCTAACCAAGCTTGGTGGAGGGCAGGACGGTTAGCCAAGAGGTTGACCTATTGCTTGTTAGAACGACAGGCTAAAAGTTAAAGTCGCACGACTACAGTAGATGCAAGTTTGACTTAGAAAGGTGTGCTTGGAAAGTTTATATCGATACAGATCAAGCCTGATGATTGATGGAGGATAATACAAGAACGAAGGGGTTCTATTTTTGTGAACAATCAGTCAAAGGTCAAGGCCACATAGCAAGGTCAAATTTCGACCCGTGTGTCTGTGTGAACAATAGTGTTAAAAACAGTTTTGACCCGAACTGAACTAAGCTTAGTGGACGGACTGAGGATGAGCCAAAGGGATGAGCTAATGTTTTGAGAGTAGTAGGTCAAAGATCAAGATCACATATTGGGGCCAAAATATATATATTTTCAAAATCTGATTTACACCAAATTTTGCAGAAGGGTTCCGGGAAAGGCAAGAACAAATGAATTCTATTTTTAGAACAATCAGTCAAAGGTCAACTCACAGGGAAAGTCAAAAGCCACCGTCACAGAACAAAGTCGAATCAGTTTTTGTCTTATTATCGCCGAATTTGATGGAATGATTTAGGGTCAGATGAGAAAGAAGTTTTTTCGATTTGAAGAACAACTGGTCCAATGTGAAGGTCATATTCCAACGGCAAATATTCGGCCGTTAGTCCAGTTGGTAGGCGCGGGTATTACACTCACTGAGGGCTCCTTTTTTACTTGTTTCTCCATTGGTCTATATCAACATATGTATCAAAAAAATGGAAATTTCAGTGACAGACTTATAATTATCAGCAAGGGGGATGGATGGCAAGATGAGAAATCGCGACGGAGTAGCATTCCTCATAACCGGTAGAAATGGATAATACATTTAGTAACATCTGGAGGACATATGAAGATGAGATTCTTGTTCATTTAGACGTATCAGATTATGAACTTTAGGAGATACTTCTGGCTACGTCTCCTGATCACGACACTGGAAAGTTAATACAGCAGTCAAGATTTCTCATCTAGATACTCGTGCATTAATCCGGAAGAAAATCCTTCCAGAACTAAGTGAAATTCTAACTCTTAACGAAAATAATAAAACACTAGAACTGAAACCGGATATGGTAGAGGTGCATGATATGTTCTGTCATGTAACTTTTTTATTATTCATCGACTATCAGTTTCCAGCATTTATATACAGGTATCTATGTCTATCTGCCTGTCATTTATATATCTACCTATCCAATCTCTCTCTCTCTCTCTCTCTCTCTCTCTCTCTCTCTCTCTCTCCCAGGCTCCTTCTTCTCCTCCCTTTGTACTCTCAAGACCTCTCAGCTAAGTGTGAAGTACTTCTTGGAGTCGGAGTTATGGAGGGGAGGGGAAGGAAGCGGGAAGCAACAACAGTTAAGATCACTGACACTGCCAATAGGAGGGCGAATGGGTAACGTGAAGAAGAGAGATAATGGTGATAAAAGAGATGCTAAAGGTAGAATTGACCAAAGTCTGGGATATGGTCAGTTTCTTCAGTATTCCATTTCACTTTTCCTTCCCCCTACCCTTCAAAAAAGAAAAAAGGTGAGATTCGGAATGTCTACCCGTCTGTCTATCTGTCTGTCTCTCATTCAACTCCTACACAAATGGATGGACTGTAGTGAAAGTTGGCATGTAAATAAATCTGGTTGACTGCAGCCAAAATGTAATCCCGGGAAAAATATTGGTAATATTTTTACCACTTCCATTTAAAGTTTCCTCTGCCAGAATATTCTTAAGATGAGAGAGGTTTGCTATGTTTCTCTGTCTCCAAATGATTCTCCTTGACATGACAGCTAAGTCAGGAAGATAAGTGACGGATATGCCCTAAGTGTGAAGTAAACGTAGCGAAATCTTAGGCAAACTTTTGTCCCTGGCAGCACGTTGTGTTGCCGCTAACAAAGTATGTCATCCAGTCTTCCCTGATATTGATTTCCTTTTTCTTATCAAAGGTCTCTTGACTACGAGCACCAGTTCCTTCTTTAACCTTCTCTCATTATCTACCATATTCTTTCTTTTCTGGCTTCATTGTCACTTCATATTTCTGTCATATTTATTGTCGCTTTGCTTTTGCTTTTCTTTCGGACCCTCTTCTCCCTTCATCTTACTTAAATGTACGCACTGTACAGTATAACTTCTCGTAATTTGCATTCCTAAACATTAACTAGGGATTAAGCAGAATGTACTGGCCTGGGTAACCTTGTGTGCTTGTGGGCGCTGATTAATTACCAGACATTAAGTTATAGGAATGATATAATGTTCTATTTGCGTGAAGCTTGCACGAGTAATAAATTAACCTGGAAGTGAAGGGTATACCTGTGTGCTGGTTTGGAGAATATTCTTTTCATTCCGGTGGATCTCTCATCACGTGAATAAAATCACCTTTTTTAGCCAGAATGAAATCCAAAGTGAGCTCTCGACTGACAGGACTGACTACAGGAGGTTATTTCTGTGTGATCTCTCTTCCCTTTTTTCCCCCAACCAACGTTAACTCTCTCAAGGCTGAAACAGTTCTAGTATTCCATTTCTGTTAACATCAGATGATGTCATGCGTTTCACTGAGTCATAGGAACCTGTTAGTGTTAATACGACCATTACCTTTCCCATGGTCAGGACTTGTATGGCACTATGGGTGTATTCTATGACTGTTCAGGAGAGAGGGAATCAAACAAGCATGAGAGTGTTAACTTGTCCCAAAGGTATGTTTACCAGTTCACTCTAACCAAAAATAGAGGTGGTGATACCTATGGCGTGTCAGGTATATCCACCTTCACTTTGATGGATGAGAATGTGGGGTTTAATTTCGTTTCATATTGTAACTTTCCTGGACTAGATTTTAGGCCTATGTTCCTGCTGTGTAGCGGGCACTGACTACTTCTCTCTAATGACTTAGTTTTAATTACTTTCTTGTTATTTCCTTTTATCTTTTATTAGTGTTTTTAGAGCTGATAGATGGTAGAGGGATGTCCAAGATTTGTGCTGGTTGGGAGAGCAAGGTGAAGATGGGGGAAGGAAGAATGAGATAATGGATTTTAAAGGTCAGTCGATGAGTGGAGGGTGTATACGAACAGGAAAGACATGTATGTGAAAGTGAAATAGGTAGGAATATTGGGAGAGCAAAACGTATAGATTAAAAACGCATATGTTATAATGACCTTCGTGTACTCGATAGGTACATTTCTTAAACTTTCTTCTTCAGGATGGCATTTAGGGAAAGGGAGAGTGGCTGGTGATGAAGGTGGCGGAAGAGAGGACACAGCAGCGGAGGACACCATTCAGGAAGGGTGAACTCGTTATCCGGTAGAAAACTTTTTTACGAGCAATAATCCACCATAATTATCCTTATTACAGCTTAGAGTACATAAAAAACAGTGCTGTGAAAAATGCTGACACTATAGCATTAATTATTGTTGTTTCAGAGAGATTTTTGCTCGAACATAACTATTTTTTTCATGCCCAGCGGAAAAATAAAGGAAGCAACATTGCCATTAATTTCGTACTAGCCACTTATGCAACCAAAAACGGGTCCAATGTTCATTTACAGAATGTTTTTTCATGTGCGACCAGGAATGTACTTTCGATCCACACCTTGCATACAGTCAGCAATTAATGGCAGTATATTTTATGCAACACAGAAAATAATGTGCTGTGCTGTGCTACCTGGGGCAGACAATAGACACACGGATAATTGCAACACTGGAATCGTCATATTTAACTGAGTTCGTAAAACAGGCTCCCAAAATACGCTGCTACCTTCTTGAATAATAATAACAACGATTGGAGGTAACCAGTGTTAATTATATGAGATAAGAACGATCCGTCAGAATTCTGTTATCTTGTGCAGTGTTTAGGTTTTGTAACTGCAAGAGTACAATAAATGAGTTTTGAACTATTTAGTGACCAGATGGACTTTTACACCTGCGCACAAAAGCGCGTGGGGGTTGTGTGTTTGGTTCGGTTTGTCTTTCTATTATAAAGATTATGGGAAAATGTATATATATTGGATAGAACTGAACCAAATTTGGTTAAAACGATTGAGGACCATCAGAGGAACCGGCGAATACCTTTTGGCCGAAAAAGGCTATAGATCGTAGTCAAGGGCAACGTCAACTCAGTTTTGATCCGGTTTTGATCAAATCTGGTGGAAGAGTTGAGGACCAAAAGAAGGAATGCGGTTCAGAGTTGAGAACAATCGGACAAAGGTAACGGTCACAGGACTAAATGACAGATTCGGCCATTTAACACGAAAAGGTTTGATTCGGTTTGGATCAAAATTGGTGGTAGAGTATTAGGGTAGCTGACGATGCATGGTTCCATTTTCAGAAAATGACGTCAAAAGTCAGTGTCAGACAGTAATGCCATCTTAAGCTCTTTTATCCAATTTAAACCAAGCTTTGTGAATCGGCTGAGGGTCTGGTTTGGAAGACGTAATTAGAATTTAAGAGCAATAAGACAAAGGTGATGGACACAGGGCAGGGTTAGAGGTTCGGCTGTTAGGTCTTTCCATACGATCACTGGCTACCTTGTGTCTTCGAGCAGGTTGCTTTTCAATTTGATAGCATGTTGACGAATCACGCTATAAAAAGGAGATCAAAAGCGAGGAAGATTACCCAATTCCTCATGTCTGCATAATTGTTTTTCAATAATTTGTTACCATATTGCAACATCACAGGTGCCCACTGACCATGCTGATTGGCCTTTAAACCTATGTAAGGCGCGGGTGTTGCATTCTCTGAATGATTCCTATTGTTCTTTCTGTTTGTTTGTGAATTGGAGGCTCGAAATTGTGCTCGTGTTTGATGTAAGTTAAGAACTGTGAACTTATGAGTTTACATTAGAATACATGGATTTTTGCCTCTGAAGGACACAGGATGGTAGGTAAATTAGATGTGAAGGAGAGAGAGGAGGGTACAGCTGGAGACAAGAGTTCACCTAGAATAACAGCTTTTTTGTTTCTTTGTTAGCTAATATTCATACTGTGATACAGGTTCTGCATGCTTCATTGGTCACAGATGATCAGGGAAGATAATTACGAACATGCTTCAAGTGGGAATTAGACGCACTGGAATAGCAGACGAACGTATATAGTCTGGCAAAATTTTCGCCGCCATTCTTCAACCAGCATTGTATAATGCCTTCTTTATTTACTGTCCTCCCTTTTTTGCTTCTCATTCTTCCTTAAGCGACAGAACGTTTCCTTCAGTCTCATACTCTTGTTGTTTGCTTCCCATTTCTATCACATAAAAATATCTCATTTAACACATTTCATTGTCACAGTCTGCAAAGAAGTGTTAGCAAACTTGCTTATGTCTGTAACCTGGCTATATTAAATAATTATCTAATCGTCATTCACCCTTTCATCTGTCTCCTTTTCACCATCCATCACCCAGTACAGTAATTCTTTACACTGACGAACAGAAATGCAAAGCAATGTTTTCGAGATGATGAGATAAATAACAAAAATTAAGGCTGGAGGAAAAAGGAGGGAGAAAAAGAGGAACAAACCAGGTGAGAGGCTGCCCATAGAAGGAGAAGAGTAAGAAGAAAATATTTCGATCAAGAATATCAATTAATCTTACAATGAAATTATACTAATAAAAAAGGGCTAGATGCGGACCAAGTCTGTTGTATCTCCACAATAAGGCAACTTTCCCAAATCTTGGTATAATTCCTCAATTTCATCAAAATCACGGAACAGTGAAAACAAGACGCATTTTATATATCCCTTCAATGCGGTTACGAATCTTATTTTGCTTGTGGCTGACGAAGTGTTATTGATATAGCTTAGGCTAGGCGGATGCAGTGAAGATATTACGCTGAAAAGGGAAATGATGGAATAAAGAGGAAGGCATTAAGCCGAGAAGAGCATGGATCGACTGCGGTGGAAGAAAATACGCCAAAAAATACTGTCGAGTGGAGGGAAATATATGCTGAGAAGAGTGAAGGTTGACTAGAGAGGGAGATGTTACGCTGAAAGGAGTAATGACCAAATAGAGAGGAAAATAATAACCTTACAAGGATCGACTTCGGAAGGAAAAAAACCCGCTAAAGATACAAGTGAAAACAGCAGATGAGAAGCAGAGATGGTAGTAAATGAATATAACAAGAATATATGAAGTAAAAGGAATGCAATGACTAATGACAAGTTGAGAAGGGAGAGAAAGAAAGAATCCAGATGAGGTGAAAAGGTTGGAAAGTTATGAAGTCGGTGAACATAAACTTACTCTTTGACGTAAGCAAAGGAAGGAAGAGAATGCCGCGGAGAGAGAGAGAGAGAGAGAGAGAGAGAGAGAGAGAGAGAGAGAGGGGGGGGGCTTTCGTAAAGGTGTCAGAGCTGTCTTTTTTTTTTTTTTTTTTCTTATAATAAATGCATTCTTCTTTTTCTCCATGTCATTTTCACTCAAGACTTTCTCCCATCATGTGTTCACTTTTTTCTGTTGCGTTCGTTTTCTCTCTTCATGTATATCTGTCGTCTCTCTCTCTCTCTCTCTCTCTCTCTCTCTCTCTCTCTCTCTCTTGTCACTTTTGCTTGCACACAACTCTCATCTTAACTTTCGTCCGTCTAACTTTTCCCACATTTCTCCCACTTTCTTTCTTCTCTCTCTGATGCTCTCCACTAATGCGATTCTCGTGATACATTTCCCACCTTATCTTTTAGTCGTTTCCTTGACATTTCGCTAAGGATATCCCGTCTGTCACCTTCCTGACATTAGTTACCCTCTTCATTTTCACTCTCATTTCATTTCGCTGCATTTTTATTTCTCTATCGTAGCTTTAACTTCCATCTTTCATCTTCTGCTCATGAATGTTTCAACCTGTTTATTTATTCATTTATCTACCTACCCACCGACCTACCTACCTTCCTACCTACCTGCCTACCTATTTATCTATCTATGCATCAATTTTTCACCCATCAGGAGTGTCCAGGCCGGGGATTAGGCTGCTTGGTCCTGACATTTGAGGTGTCACCAGTCGATAGTCCCTGAGTGGCATTATGTGGGCCCTAAACCAGAATGCTGCACTGTCGTCAACCACATTAATGAACCTGTCGACGAATCACGACCAAAGACAGACTGATGTGCTCTTGTGTTTTTCGTGCCTCCTGTGTTCTCTGATTTCTTGTTTTATAATGAACACGCATATTCGCTTGCCCTGAGAGAGAGAGAGAGAGAGAGAGAGAGAGAGAGAGAGAGAGAGAGAGAGAGGAATATTACCACCGTGACAAGCTATTTCTCCATGTTATATAGATCATACCCACTCTTCCTGGTTGTTTACCTGATTACTTCCTTTTAACAGAGTCCCTTTTAATTAACCGCCTTGCTTTTACTGTTGTTTCCAACGGGACAATAACACAATTAACTCGGGAGGGAGCGAGGGAGAGTTAGGGGGGAGGGTAGTGGGCATTGAGAGGGGTGAAGGATGTAGGATTGGGGAGGGGGAGAGAGGGGCAAATGGAGGGGCAGTAGGGGAGGGAGGGGTACGGGAGGCCGTCACTGGATTTACAAGGTTAGCTAAGTAGGGCAAAAGGGGAGAAATTTTTTGTGAGTTGAGAAGGTCAGAAACTGGGAAACTGAAACTGAAGGAAATAGATTGAGAGCTTTTATGTGCTGAGGATAAAGACAGGTCCTACTTTGGTTCGTTTTTTTTTCTTCTGTTTCTAAACCCTACCAGGCTATTCATAAAAGTGGAGAGAGGGTAATGATGATGAAGATGACACTGATAACGACTACCAAAAGAAGACAATAGGGTGAGATGTGGCCGAAAGGGAAGTAGGTGATGGCTAAAACAACAGGATGAGAGAGAGAGAGAGAGAGAGAGAGAGAGAGAGAGAGAGAGAGAGAGAGAGGACTAAAGTGTCCGGCCATAGATAGATGGACAGATAGGTAGAAAGATAATGATAAATGCTTAATGACAAAAGAATGTTTTCTTTTTTAACAATGTTCTTTTGCCTGTAGTAGATGTAATATCAGAGATTTGAAGGGAACTTTTATTCTGCATCATGTTTGGAAATACAGTATATTTATTAAACGAAAGAAGATCATTAATTCTGTTGTTTTCTGGTTTTCGAGTTTAATATTATAATTAGTCCCCTATAACATACTTTTGATCTCTTCTTGATATTATTCACTATTTCGGGGTTGGCCTCCTTCCTCTTCTTCCTGAACCATATCTTCCTTGTCCGCCTACCTCATTGCTGATCCTTTTCTTCAGGCCTTTTTTTTTTTTTTTTTTACGCCACACTTCTTCCTCTCTGCTACAGCTTTTATTATTGTTCTCCCTTCTTCTTTTGTTGTAATTTTCCCTTTCCTCATATTTTCCACTGAGTCGCCTTCTCCTCCTCCTCCTCCTCCTCCTCCTCCTCCTCCTCCTCCTCCTCCTCCTCCTCCTCCTCCTCCTCCTCCTCTTCCTCTTTGCCTGGCGGTGTAGCAGCTGCTGGTGCAAGTTATGACTCGATTTACCTTTATCACCTCCAACCCTCTCCCTCCTTCACACTTTCTTAGTTCACTCGGCACCCTTGTCCGCCTCTGCCCTATGATCTGCCCGTTTCATTTAACTTGGCTTAAAATTGCCACCTCTCCATCTTCAGTTGAGTGCTGAGGTGTAAGAAGACATTAACATTAGATTATGGTGGAAGTCACGAAAAAGTGCTATGGAAAGGATGTACAGTCTTAGTTTCTCCTACTCTGCCACTGAGCTGTACCCAGAGATTAACACTAAAATATGGTGAAAATCACGAGAAAATGTTAAGGAAACGACGTAAAACAGAGGTGTTGTCTTTTTCTGCCACCGACCTACGGAAAATAAGCCACAATAGGACGATTATCTCTGCCAAGTTAAGGTGAATAGCAACACTCCTAAAATCTTTCCTTCAAAATACATACTTCCTTCCTTGAAAGTTTACACTCTTTCCTTCAAACTACACACTAGCTTTCTCCAAATTATACTCTGGCCATTTCGACATGGCCTAAAATTATCATCACTCCATCTTGAATGCAATCCTGTAAAAAAAAAATTAATAATGGAATACGCGTCAAGACATGGAGCAGTGCCATGGAAAGTGTGCAGATACGTAGTATTATCTTATTCAGCTACTGCACTGTATCAACTCATTCATGAAAAGCGGTAGGAAAAAGTTGACAGCCAAATTATTGCTTTATTCTGCCTTTTAGCTATGGGAAATTAGCTAACAAAGGACGAAACTATCCGACAAATTAAGAGAGAAGAACAATACACACTGGCAAAGCCCTTATTTTGACAGGTCTTCCTAATATCCCCCTTATTGTTGGACCGATCATGTGTGTGTGTGTGTGTGTGTGTGTGTGTGTGTGTGTGTGTGTGTGTGTGTGTGACAAAGTGCTTGTATGAATAGGTTTTATTTTCCATTATTACACAATTGTCGTATTTCTTGGTTTTCCGTAATTCTTTTTCATTTTATACAGATTTCTTTCGTCTTCTCGTCGTATCCATTTCAGTTATGACGTCTATGTTACATTGGTGATGTTCCTTCCATTCTTGCCAAAAAATCTTATCTTGCTGTAAACTTTTGCCTCTCACTTCGCCAGACTTTTCTCTTTTCAATTTATCTTTTCTCATTCTTTTATATTTTGTATTTTCTTTTGTTTCTTTTTACTTGATATATCCTCACCACTTTCTTTGTGGCCAATTTTTTTTTATTAATCCTACTTTCTTTGTTTCCTTTATTTTGTCTGAATCCCCTTTTCTTTCTTCTCATTTGACCACATGTTACCTCCTCAGCATGGGTCGAAAGATCCTTTAAGGTATTACCTGTCCTTGTAACTCATGATAATCTCTCTCTCTCTCTCTCTCTCTCTCTCTCTCTCTCTCTCTCTCTCTCTCTCGGCCAAGCTCATTATTTTTCCACAACAGCTCCTTCCCTGTACAGCATCTCCCGCCCTTCCCTTACCCGCACGCCGTCAGTTCCAGCTCCCTCAGACAAGTTCCCAGCTGCAACTTACGGTAATCTGGCCGTAACTCTGACACACGTGGAAATTGCTGTGATTCAGGTGACTATTTTTCGGACTACTATCCAATTACCACACCATCTAATAACTTTCACAGAATTATGAGGATATGATCTCATTAGCTTTAAGTTAGAGGATCTATCCAGTATCATCCACATATTTTAGTAGGGCGTATTTGACGTCTTGGACGGAACGTCACCTCGTTGCGCGAAGAAAGTTGCGTATTCCAGCGATGAAGAGAGCTACTTTTGTCTGGCATAGAATAACAGGCATTTTCACCGTTAAGTATCAGAAGAAAAGTATTCATCTCGTCTAATCTACTCGTACATCTAAGGTAAGCAGAAATGATGATCAAAAAATAATTGTAAACTTGTGACAGACGCCAAAATGCACTTAACAGAGACGTTCGTCTCCATAATTTTGGTCGTTGAGCCGGTGGTGGGATATTTACCCACTATCTTGTGATACAAGACCACTGCATCATCCTCGATATCACAGTTACGTCCCTTAGTTGTTAACCTGGACACTCATTTTTCCGATCAACACACAAAGGGTGAATGTACGTTACACTTGACTCCAGTAGTGCCAGCTGCTAGCTGCAGGAATTGAACCCTGGGTCTATCGTGCCGATAGCTTCGTAGCTCCATTGACAACTTGACCACCGCGGTGGAGAGAAGTACTTAAATTCTCTAGATATGTGTGTGAACATGAAAACTAGTATCGAGAAATTATGCACACGAGGGACCAAACATTTTTAGGTAATATAAAGATTGGAACTCAAAAAGGAGGAATTGTGAGGAGGGGTAAAGAGTGCAACAGTGTGGAATGGTTATGAACACAGTATAAAGGTAAAGTGTAAACAGCTCAGGGTCATATTTTTGGTGCCATAGGAAGCTTCTTTACATCTCTTCCTAAGCGATTTACTATGCCAATTGCATATTGATATTCTTTCCCTTGTTTATCGATATAATATCAATACAGTCCGTATAATAATAACGTGTGACAGGTAAAATATTATTGAGGAAGAGGAGCTACGAATCTAAAAAACGACGTCGCATTATACTCCAAGTAGCTTCTGGGATTCGTAACACCTCGAGCAATTTATTTTACGCAAATAACCTGAACATCCTCTTTCGTCAGTGTTGCAAACTTTGATGATATCAAAACGAGATGAATAATATAATAGGGATAACATAATAGGGGATGGTATGTTGTAATATGCAGAATAAATAGCTGAGGGGGATTTGCTAAGAAAATTCCAAAGCATCACATGGCATGTGCGCAATGGTATCAATGCCCATCCCCTCTTGTTTCTTTGCTTTTTTGAACCTCCCATCCCTACTCCTGTTGCATTTTCTCAAAATATTTCGTACACCTGTATAAAGATGCCAGCGTTTCCCTGCAAAAATTTGCGTGGCTAACTGATAGCCTTTCCATCACAGAATGTTTGCAGATACCATTATCTTTGTTTCCATACCGTTACTGACCCCACACTGACTACTTCTGACGAAAAAGTAGAAAATATGACATTCGCATTTTTCCGCCGTCGCGTCGCGCGTAATACCCAAATTTTTACTTTGGCATTTTTCTGACACTCCCTGGACTTACCCCGACCTAATGTAAAAAGAATTATGTCGATGTCTATTACTGTTCTCGTGAAAGAAACGAACAAACGTAAAGACATACAGACACACGCACATACACAGATTGACTTTATTATTTAGATATTTAACGACATTCTCACAGCAGCAGACCCCCACTATAACCAGGACTTATGCAGGAGTGGAATTCTATCACTTTCCTCGTGGTGCATCTGTGTGGGTAACATCAGCTTTTAGCTAGGAACACAAAATTTTGCACAGTAGTACACGGTCACTGCAACCAGGTTTTAGGCAGGATGGAACCCCTGCAAGGCAGCCACTCACCCCGCCCCCATACACAGGGATTCCTGCTGTGGAGATGGGCAGTTTTGCTGTGCTTTCTTCAGTCTCTTTTCTCTCTTTTACTCTCTCCAGGTTTCTTTCACCAAGTTTTTCCCTTCAGTACTCTGTCTTAATTTTAAGCCTTTTCCTTGAATCGTTCACTTCCCTCAGGTTGCTTTTATCCCTCTCTGTCCCTTTCCCATCATCTTATCTCACGAAACACCCAATAAACCGTGTAATCAGCTGATAAGTTACTTTGTATTTACCCGACCCTAACATTCTACCTACCGCTCTGACAGTATCCTCGTAAACGCAGCGGATATAGCGGCCTGATAGATAGTCCTATTCCCCCATACCTACAATACACCGGAGGCTGTTGTTACTGATGATGAAGTAACGGCTGAACGTTTCTATACTGCTTACCCGGGGAACAAACCAACAATATTCCTATATTGTCCAGTGCCTCAGTAGAAACACATTTTTATTGCTTATATTTCTGGTTGCTTTTCTTTCACTACACATAATGTCTTCACCAGCATTACATGAACACTTAATTTTTTTCCCCTTACAGTATCGTCACTCATTTCATTGTTCATCTGGGTAGGACCAGTGTGTCGTTAATATGTTATAAAAAGAACTGAAAAGAAAAGGATAATTGCTGTAGGTGTGGAACGAATATCCGAAAAATATGAAAGACAAAAAGTCCAGCACGTATGATATGTCACCACTTTCCTCTGCCTCTGAACATAATGCTGGACTCTGGACACTTTTGTCAGAGAAAAGTTGTATTAGAGTGGGAAATATGAACATACTTGTAGGAGACAAGCTTATTATCAATAAAGGAATTAAAAAAAAAATCCAATACATCGTGTTGCAAAGTTTTCTGCCTGCCTATCTATCAGCCAGTCTGATATCGTGTGGCATTTTTGCGAATATCTCAAACAGGTTCAATAAAGGTGCATTCTCAGGAGTCAGCATACTGTACATTAAACTACTGGTCAGCCCACAACATGACATTCCCACCCCTATACCATGTGTTTAAATTTCATCATGGTGATAGACTAGTCTCATGGGGTGTCTACATATATCTCAGTGATAAATGGTGGAAGAAATCTCTAAAATGATGCAGTAAAAAAATACTGTCCTGTGTAATGGTTCTCAAGCTTTTACTCGTATAAAGAGGAAAAATTGGTACCCACACAGATAAGACAGATCGAACTGCTATATCTACTTTGATGTATAAAAGAGGCCTGTAAATGTGCTTAAATTTTAATTGGCAATCAAGCAAACTGGCATATATTCTTATGCATCTGATCACAGGCTTTCATTTTATTGGTTTGTCATTTGCAGAGGCTCTATGGAGGTGTATAAGCTGGATTACAGGACGCTGTTTATGTCATCAAACTGCGCCGTGGTGTTGGAAAATTATGTGGTACAGTTCTATTTATTCGTTGCTATTTTCAACCACGAAACTTAACAAAGTACAGAAAGGAAAGCATGGAAAAAGGAAAAATTTCCAATCAGCAAAGTACAAATTTCATCACGAGTTGTAAAAGTGACAGTCCAAAACTGACACACCCACCCACACACACACACACACACACACACACACACACACACACACACACACACACACACACACACACACACACACACACACACACACACACACACACATTAAACTCATACGAGTATTTCCATAACTTTTTTTTTTTTTTGCCATATCATTGCCAACGCCAGAGAAGCCTCTACCAACATCCTGACACTATTTGAAAGCAGTAAGTGGCTGCGAAGCAATAATGTATTTTACTCTACAACACAAAACATGCAATTCCAGCTTTACAGTTTCTTTCTCCAATTAGATTGAAAAAAAAAACAAGTTATTGTTTTTGGTAGGGCGGTGGAGATGCATTAAATAGATAGATAAACTAGCTGAGCTAAGAAAGGGAGATGAATGTGAATCATTTACAACGCCGGTTCTGCTGAAGAAAAAATAAATAAAAACCCATCTTCACAGAGTTGAAAAAGATAAAAAAATTGCCATGGCACATGAACAAAGAAGCATACAACCTAACCCTAACTAACCCTTAGCACAATACTGAAGCAGAAAAAGCAATGTTATGTGTTACATGAATAGCCTATAGATACAATGGAATGCTAGTTATACTGCGGGTGCGTACACCCAGTACATTAGGCCTGTGCTTTAGGTGCCATTGGAGAATTCGTAGCCCCTCTTCCATAACGATTTAACTTGCATGTAACACCTTGACATTCTTTGGTATTCTATTTGAGTCGTTTAAATATCGATAGAGATTGCATAAATAACAAAAAAAAAAAAAACTATATTAAGGAGTTACTGTGGAGAACAAATCGCAAAAAGAGAGGTATTATAAAATCTCCAATGCCGTTTATTGTACAGTGTTTTGTGTATAAATCATTATTGGTACTCACAGTGACATCGCGTATTCCTGCTGCTGATGACGACCATATAGTGCACACACCTGGAATGAAGGACAGTATAACTGTACACAGTAACAACATCAAAGTTATAACAGAAAAAGTTAAGATTCATGCCTGAGTTCACAGATGTGTAGGGGTTTAATCAACCGTAGTCTCCGTTAACCCTAAATCCGAGTAAAAGCATCTAGTCGTTATATGAATATTGCATAAATTCGTCGGTTGATTCATGGGGTTAGAGTTTTTCTTCAGCTGAATAAGAAAAGGAATCATTTAAGTGAAACCCTGAGACTTCTTTCAACCTTCCTCTCGCTGGTACTGGCGGCCCATCATCAACGTCGCAGTAACTTCTTCACACTTTTATCGGATATTACTTCCTTCCTACACCCAACCTTCCTGTGGACTCTTCGCCTTGAAGAAAAAGAAGGTGGAAAAACATGAGAAACTGCATGGTGGACGAAAAATGAAGGTGATGCTGCAGAATATGCCTAAGAATTTAAATCAAGGAAACTACAAGGAACCATGAATCAGACCACCCCAAGTGAAATATACATGGGAGACGGAATAATGTACAGACACTGGTGAGAAAACACACACACACACACACACACACACACACACACACACACACACACACACACACACACACACACACACACAGTTTCAATGGTGGCAGTGCAGCAATATGGCAGCAGCGGGATCCAGGGAGCAGTAGTGTACATTGTCACTTTCCTTGGAACAACTGCCATCACGGTTATCGTGGCACTGGGGAACATTGTCAGGGATATTGCTCAGGGAAATACTTGCAGCGGCTGGGGGCAGGAAGGTGTGCAATGCCAGAGTTTACACCTTTGTTACAGTCTAACTATATTCTCTTCGCTTAATTTGGCCTAAATTTGATATCTCTCCATCTTGTATACTGAGCTGCGGAAGGAGATATACACTAGAACATAGGGCTAGTCACGAAAAAGAGCTGTGGAAAGAAGGACGACCCATAACAAAGACTATTATGACACTGATATATGGAAAATGAGCTGCAAAACTACGAATACCTAAACGAAGTAAAGATGAAGAAACTCTAGAGGCCGTATTCTCGAAAGCTTATTAGATACTTTAGCGCCTCTTCCTAGTTAGCCTACTTACTCATATGGTATACCTACATTAATATTTTTTACTATGACACTTATGCAAACTATGTCGATATGAATAAAATTTGATGAGCAATGATTGGTGTGGTGTGTGGAGGGGTATGGAGATCAATTGGGGTACCAGTGGAAATTACAGCAACCAGAAATCACATCTATTTATCATTAGCCTTCCCTTCAACCTAACCCCAGCCACATTTCGCACCTGTACAGTGACTGGCACTAATGACAGTTTACGGAATAAGTTTAGATGATCCCAGAAGGCTATATATTCTTGCTTGATTTCAGGAGGAATGCTTACTTAAGGTATATGAATTTTTGACAACGTGAACATTCTTGAAATAATTTGCGGTAGGTGGGCTCATTCCTATGACCATCTCTTCCAGCCCCCCCTACCCCCACCGTCCACACTATTTTTTAACACTATTAGTATGAATTTTTCTGCTCCTGTTATCACCAAACCAATATAATCGTTTGCAGTAGCTGAAGTAAAAGGCAACTACCAATAATAATCATAATCATCATCATCATCATCATCATCATCATCATCATCCGGACCTCCTTTCCCACCCAAGGGCAGCGTGAGGAGTAGCAATGTCCAGACAGCCCAAAAATGCCCAGTCCAATGGGCCACGCTTCCATTCACTCATCATTCAAGCCCCCGGAATCCTGGCTCTATCGGATACGCCAAAACATTCACCACGTTCTGTAGCTTCACATAATCGTATCCGACAGTCAATCCAAACGAATGTCTGAATATCCGACAGACAAATAATAATAATAATAATAATAATAATAATAATAATAATAATAATAATAATAATAATAATAATAATAATAATAATAATAATAATAATAATAAATAATAATAATAATAATAATAATAAATCGCAACTAAAGGGCTAAGTAAACAATCTTGCAAATTACGATACTCGCGAATTATGTATCACGTACACTATGACGTTGAGTTTGTGTGCAGCAAAGTTCCAAGCTCTCACAAACGTCGTAAACAAAAGTGTGCACACACAATTACTGGGCACCGATTGCTGACAGCATCTTTCGGAAAATATGGCTGATAGAATGCACAGTTTTGTTTTGTTTTGTTTTTTGTCACACTTTGTCGTCACAGGCGACTACGAAACCGCCAAGTCCCCGACGGCATAAATGCCTTCTTAAGCCGTGGGAGAGAAGGTGTTTGTGTTTTTGTAAATAATATTTAAAGAAGAAAATATTTAAAAAATTTGATAATTACATTTAAAATTCCTCACTTACAAAACACGGCAATATTCATATCGAAACCTAAAACTGCTGCTGTTGGCATTTCATCAGAAAAATATATTTATTCACTCCGCAAATGGTGTTATTGCAGTCACGGTAACACGGTGGATTTGGCTGTTGTAAAGACCTGTCAACTAAGCATAATTAATTTTTGCTCTTTTGTTGACCTAGCCTGTGCATCGCCAGAGTGCGCCATGCCAGCTGGTGCACCCATTGTCTCCTGTACAAGGCATGTCAGCCCGTGTCTGATTTACGAGTATACGGTCTATATCCAATATATTTCGACAGTATTTTAATTGGTATTTTAAATGCGTACCTAACTCTATCACAATTAAACTTCTTCCATAAGCTGAACATACTGTTGTTTTTTTCTGGCGTCTCTGTATCGAAAGATTTTTCATATATCGTCAGTACAACTGAGTGACAATGTTAATGTATTCCTAACACCATTACAACGAGAAATCCGCTGGGTAAGTATAATCATCCGGTGTGTGCAAGAAGAAAATATATTATTGTTATCCTAAATAAAAAGGCCGATAACTCCAATGCGTATCCCGCAACATCTTCACCAATTATGGTTGAATTCGGTCAAAAAATTGTTTGCTGTCTCAAGCCCGAAACAATATGTACTGCCCCGGGAGAATAGTTCCGGTCCCGTGAGAATACTTCCTGCCATGCTAAAACGAAGAGTTTTAATGCCAACTTTAGCCAAATTTGAAGGAAGAGTTTAAGAGCCACTCATGAGGAAAATCACTAGGTTCGAGCAAAATGGCAGAAAATCTAGGTTACAAATCAGACTTAATGTTGGCCTTACCTAGTGACGTTGAGCTTTAGCCGAATATCCAGAAAAATCGTCGATAATGGGCTGCCCCGCAACAACCCCACCAAATTTGTTCAAAAACTGATAAAAAAAAATGCTCGTTTGTCAAGACCGGAACTATTCTCATATCTCAGCCGTGAAAGTAGCTCTGGGCCCATGAGAATAGTTCCGGTAATGTAGGAACGAACAATTTTTCTCCGATTTTCATCTTATTTGGTGGAAAGGTTCAAGGGCCGGTCATGACGAAACCATCTAGGTATGAGCACGAAAGATCAAAGATGAAGGTTACAACCAATCTCAAAGTTGATCTTGTCCTGTGACCTTCATCGTTAATATACTGTTCTGAAAAACAGTCCGTGTCGTCATGGACTGCCTTACAAATTCTACGCCAAATTTGGTTAAACTCGGATAGAAATTGTTCCCTACCTGTAGGCCGGAACTATTCTCAGGGCTCCGTGAGAGTACTTCCTGCTCTGTGAGAATAGTTGCAGCTATGCCTTGAAATCCTTATCTCTACCTCACAGCATTAGTTAATCATAGTTATGGTGTTCTCTGTAACAAACAGTCTCGAAAGAACCATTAGGTCTATTGCTGTTTGGTTTCCTTTGTACTCCTTTCTACAGACGCCTTATGTCTCGACTAGTAGCCTAGCCTCGGGACCTTATGGGTCTTATGGGACAGTTAAGGAGAATAATAAATAGATTATGTACATTTGCTGCCATATTTCTTCCCATGAGACAGTTGTTATGTTTGCCGTCTGCCGGCACCAAGTGATCCTGGTTTCTGCTTCGATAAGCTGTCCACTATTCTATGCCCAATCGTTCCAATCCGCCCGTTGCCATCGTTACCCCCACCCATATTTCTGTAATTAAGTACCGTATTCTAGTAGGATTAGCTGGTTTGGCAGCACCTCTTCATTACTGTTTTTGTTTTGACATGTGACTCGTTAAAAATAATATTACCATGTAATAATCAATGACTTTATAGGAAGCCTTCTAGAAACACTAAAATACCAACTCACACACCCATATCAGCCTCACCGTTATCATCGCTGACACTTTTTACTTCTTTTTTCTTTCTTTTTCTGCAGTGCCTTGTCATCACTACCCGGAAGTGCTAGTGAGCCAGGGCCGGGTTGCTGTATAAAACAGTGGTAATACAAATTCAGGACGAACGATACATGAAACTGAGCAAAGGAATATTACGTACAACAGCATATATTTTTCGTGTGTTGAGGGCTGAAAAGCGAAATGTGTGTGAGTGAAGTGGTGTGTGAGAGGGGGGAGGGAGAGACCAAGGATGAGGCGGAGGGATGAAGTGGAGAGGTATACGAATGAGGGTGGTGAGAGTTGAAGGGAGGGAAGGGTAACATGGAGGTGGTTTGTTTGTGGCCGACACTTCCGGGATAAAGTTGTATGGTGACGGATACTCAGGCATAGATAGATGAGTAGATAGACAGATAGAGACAAAGATAGACAGATAGACTGATAGATAGTTGGACAGAATATGCAATAAGTAGTTGAGTTCATAAGGCGAGACCAAAATATGCTTTTATCGTCGCATCAACTTACACCCTTCATATTAATTTATTTACGCTTTCTCAGTTTTTTTACCACATCCTACACTTTTTCGTACTCTGAACACACACACACACACACACACACACACAGTAGGCCTCTCTCTCTCTCTCATGCATACATACACCACAAAAAGATGAAATCATCCCTCCCCTGTGAGCAATGACAAGCATTTCTTTTCTTTCAGCCGAAGATTGAATGGTAAAATTGTTTCTCATTTTCCCTCATACATGCTGTAAATAACATGAGAACAATTTCCGATTACAGGGCAAACTTTTCTATGATATTTGCAGCACTTTTCGTGGACTTGGAAACTAAGACCTGAGTGTATTTCACGGCGTTTCATGTTTCATAATTAGAGTAGAATATATTTTTATATTATATTCATTTTCTTCTTTCCTAGTCATACAGGGGTATGAAGTGGTTTCAGGAGAAGAACTGAGCTCGGTTTGTCTCCCACCGGTTGTATGGTTGTCATAGTTGCCTTAAAACATCTTCATCAGGTCCACTGAAACATAATTTCTTCACTATCGATGGTCACTCCTAAAACTACTGTAAACACGGGGGTAACCATATAGGGCTAATTATCATCGCAATCGCTTCTAGCCTTATGTCACTGTAAAGTGTTACTCTTCGAAATATACAATAATCAGGATGAAACATGTTCTGCTTTATGAGAGTAGTTCAGTATATATATATATATATATATATATATATATATATATATATAAGACTCTCACACTGCACGTGTGTACTGTTCATATGTGGAAAGTTTTAACGCCTGGTTGTTTTCTAGTAGTCCCGGATTCGACTCCCAGCTAGAGCGTAAAAAACTTCCAGGTAGATAGACGTATATCCTAAACCCCACCGACGAGGTGTAGGCCTATTTCGACAGACATCATGAAAGGTCCTGATTCGATTTCGCTAAACGTTTTAATATAATATATATCCATCGACTTCCAGTTTCACTCGTCAGATCTACTATAGGTCATCAGTATGTTTTGGCAGATGCGAAACAATTCTTAACAGTAGATTGTCGTTTTATGTTTGTAGTGAATGTGACGTGATAATAACAAAAGTAACGAACATTCGTTATATTGGTGGATGGGTTTACGTCTGAATTATCATTGTAATGAGTCTGCCGAAGTCAATAATGTATACAAACTTTGATTCCGACTCTGAAGAGAATTAATTTTGAGTCGTCCACCCTCCAGCTGAGGCTAATAACATTATGCAGATCTCACTTTTCTATGCAGAGGGCCTGGTGGAAATTACTTATAATGTATGATGATTAATTGCACACACTGACACAAGCGGGTAGTTATTATTCATGGCAATGTTTTCCACCTTACAGACAGCATGGAAACGACCTACGTCAATGGCTGGAATTGTGACATACAATTTCTCTGTATTTGCTGTTCCGTTACTGTTGTATATTTCTTATGGCTGTGTTCTGTGTCATGGTATTTGCAACATTATTTCTGGTGTACAGTTTTTTGGGTTGTATTTTTCCATTTCCCTGTATTTAGTTTTGCATTTTTGTTGTACATTTGTTATTTTCCGCTATCATTCTAGCACCGTTAATCTCGTGAATGTTACTTACTACCATTGTATCATTCAGCTTTCCTTTTTTATTGTTTTCATTGTCGATAAAAGTTAATGATCAGAATCAGTATACTGTTGTCACACACTGTTTGGCATCTCCCACCTCTTACGTATCGTATCATGGAAGCACTTTAGTCTCACGCTATCCTTCCCTCTCACTTCAGCTTCAACTAGTCCCTTTCTCCCACTCAAGTCTCACCCTGCCACTCTCTCACCATAGTTTGTTTCACATCAGTAACCCCCTGCCATTTTCCACGCCCTCTGCCATCCCTCTCTCTGACATTTCCCACCTCCCTCTGCCATCCCCCCTGGCCATTTCCCTCCCCCTCGGCCATCCCCCCCCCTCTGCCATTTCCCTCCCCCTCGGCCATCCCCCCCCCTCTGCCATTTCCCACTTTCCTCTGCAATTCCCCACCCTGCCATTTCCCCACCAAGCTCTGACTCACCAGTCTTATGCTGTCAATTCAGTCTCATTATATTTGCTAGAACCTAATCGTACCTCACTTCATTTTCTTCCATGTATCCCACGTATTCGACTCTCTCTCTCTCTCTCTCTCTCTCTCTCTCTCTCTCTCTCTCTCTCTCTCTCCAAATGTATATCACTGTATGTGTGACCCTTGCCCTCTCTTTCATCTTGTAAATCCTTGTCTTTCCCAGCACGACCGACTAGACACACATTGTACAGCGTCGAAGGAAAACACATAAAAATGGGATTTTGAGGAGCTGAACGACCTGGTAGTCCTCTCACGCATTTGTATATAGAAAGACAGTGTAGATTAGCGAGGAAAGGGGACTCTTGATGCATGGTATCGTGGAGATGTTGCAGACGTGTTTTCTCTGGCTCTCCTCTAGCTGCAGGGTTGCCTCACCGGCTTTAGCTTTGTTTTCTCCGCCACTAGGGAGTTTTTCAATAAATTTAGGTTAGCTAGAACTAATTCTCCTCCCAGCCCTTTAGAGATATAGTAAGTGTCTAGGCATCTGTTTCCTGAGATTGCCTTTGCTTACTCACCTTCTGGAGTAGTACTCCCCCACTGATCGCTCTTGGGGTGTGAGTTATACAGCGGGCGCGTCCTCCCGAGAGTGGTTTGAGAGGGTAATCTCCAGACTAGGTGTGTCTTTCCCAGGTACCTTGTCCCTTGCTTGTTTTTCTCCTTCTTCCCACTTCCCCCGGTGAGGGGGAAGTGGTTGCTATGACGGACGCCCCTACTGCCTCCCCCTTCAGGGAGGGAGGTGTGTCCCTGACGAAAGTAGGAACGACCGGACTGACCACCCCCAGACTGACGGACGCCAGACTCGGAGCCCCACTTCGATATATCCCCAGTAGCTAATGCGACCTACGTCACCATATACATGCGCTCGGTTCCACTCCCCTGTCCAGTCTCAATCCCTTCCTTATCAAGAAGGTGATTGACCACTGTCGCAGGAGAAGTCGAACAAGTTAAAAAACTTGCTAATGGAGATCTCCTGGTCAAAACTGTGTAAACTCGGGCACAAGTAAAGGATTTGTTGAAACTGCGCAAATTCCATTCTGTTACGATGTCGAAGCCAAAATCCCAGTCTCCATGAATTTTTGCAAAGTGTGTGGCTTGTCACTTGCAGGGATCTCATGGTGATGAGCGAAAGGACGAGATCGTAAAGTGAATTTGGCGCAGCAAGATGTCATAGATGGCTAAATTCATAACTCGCTACTCGGAAGGCATGAGGACGAAGACAGCAAACTATCATCTTTGACGTTTGCCAAATCTTCTCTTTCCTAATGAAATAAAGTTGGTTACGAAATCATTCACGTTCGGCCGTACATCCCTAACCCTTTGTGTTGCTTAAAATCCCAGCTGTATGGGCATGGTACAAAGACTTGTCAGGCTTCCCAGCCAGTGTGTGGCAAGTGTGCAAGCCAGGGTCATGATGCGGAAAGTTGCACATCAGAGACAGTACGTTGCTTTCACTGCAAGGGTACTCACTCCACTTCCTCTAGGGATTGTCCCAGAGTGGAAGGAGGAGGAAAGGAAGTCTGCACAGTGAAGGCAACTGAGTGTGTTATTTCCTACTACGAAGCTAGGGAGAAAAGGTGAAGGAGTTGCATGCAACTCCCACGCCGAATAGGTCCTATGCTTCGGCGGTAATATCCCGTCCTGTGATGTGCTCTGTCGGAGACGCAGACTGACCCTGTCTTCCTCCCTCATGCCGCTCACAGTACATCTCCATCTCCCGACCTCCTGTCCGTTTCCAACTCTCTCACTGACATCCCTAAAAAGCTTCAATCTTACTCTCAGGGCTGCTGCTGCCTCTCCATCAGTTACGGCCTAAAAACGAAGCCTGACAAGCCGTTTACTAAGAATAACATGACCACCCTCACACCCGAAATGAAGTCACGTCCCTTCATGTCCTTCCGGGCGTTCCTACTCCAGCGAGGGAGAGAAAGGTTAGCTCTTCCTCGGGAGGGAGGCTGCAGGAACTCTAGTTATTGATGATAATATGGAGAGTTTCCTATTAACAAGCACATACGGGATAGGTCCCCCAGGTAGTCGCTCGCCTGCCGGCGGGCGGGCGACAAAAAAAGACAAAGAAAGCACACTTCTGCCTCCCAACGAAAATCTTAAACCGTCGCTTTCACTGTATTACAGTGGAGATTGTAGAAGTATTGGGAATAAGTTACAAAATATAGCAATCTTGTTTTCTATACACAGGCCAGACCGTTGTTTGTTTACAGGAGACACGCCTGGAGGATCGTCCTGATCCTCCAGCAGTTCAAACACTACCACTCGTATAGAAGATATGAAGGTCACGGAGTTGCCATTTACACACACAAATCACACCCACAGACGGAAGTGATTCTAAATTCTACTTTCTGGAAGCTGTCGCGTGCAGAGAGTAAGAAATTTAATAACACGTATCTGTTCTATTATGCTTTCTCTGTACTGTCCTCCACATGGCCCCATTGGGATAGTGATGCTTTAAATTCACTAGTGGAACATCTGCCTGGAAATAAGTTAGTGTTGGGCAGATTTTAACGCCCATCCACTATCAATGGGGTAGCTTGAGGGATTGATTAAGGTCGTGGGGAGGCAAGTAGCCGATCTAATACTACAGTCCAACCTCTCTGTCTTCTGAACGATGGTAGAGCAGACTCCGTGTATGATGATCGTACTGGTAACTTTCTCGGCCATTGACTTATTCTTTGGCCTCCCCTGAGTATACATCAAGATCTCTCATGGGACTGCCTTACGACGACTCCTTGGGAAGTGATCATTTAACCCATCTTTGTCTTTCTTATACACGCGAGCATCATTTCGGACCCTCCACCTCCAAAATTTGAACTATAAAGAAAAGCAGATTGGGGATCCCTTTCTCAAGGATCGCCAATTTAGATATATCTGGGGAGACCATAGATGTTAAAGGTCGAAAATATAATCTACTTCCATTAATTACACGCATGCTGAGGCTGCCTATCTCCCAAGACTTCTACAGGTTCTATGCGGAAGCAGCATAGAGCCACATTCGGTGGACGCCGGATTGCTTCGACAAGCTATTAAGAAAACGCAATAGGAGATACAGGATTTTTTGATAAGTCAGCCCACTGAGAAAATTTGGCTGTGCATACAAACAGGCACGGGCTGAGGCAAGAGAGAATAACTAAGAAGGGCCAAACGTGACTCCTGGCGGCATGCCTTTGTGTCCACGGTGCAGACTCATGCGACACCATTACGTAAAAGTCTGGTCCCTACCATAAGAATCATGCTAAATAATAAAGGCCCATATTTCCCCCATTACCACCTTGCAAATAAATACATAACATCTACATGACGAGCCCCGTGGACGTTGCTTTAACATCCTCGCCAGGAGTTTTTTCTTTGATATGTAAGTAGCTCAGCCAATTATGACCCGCGTTTCCTAACACTCATAAACGCACGGCTGAGCTACAGATATTAGACTTTGCCACAGAAGACGTAAACTCCCCGTACAACTGCAGAGAGTTTACAGCTAGATGATACCTCACTTGAAACCCTTAAATCCTGTAAAGACACCAGCCCTGGACCAGACACCATCTTCCACGTACACGGTATGGGATCCAGCATCTTAATCAGGACAACCTGATTAAGATGTTAGCATTGTACAATGAGATTTGGGTGTCTCGGTGAACGTTCCCAAACTCATGGCACTTTAGCGCACGTCAATACCGATTACCCAAAGAGGGCTGGTCTGTCTTATGAATCTCCACTTCATTTCGTCCCTAGTTGTGTTGAAGCTTCTTGTCTATGTAAGGGTCATGGAACGAAGGGGTTAACAATAGGCTTCTTTTTGTTTTAGAGTCGAAGAATTTGTTAGAATGATCAACAATGTGGCTTCCGTGAGTACAGAAGGTTCACTAGATCATTTAATGAATTTGGAGCATTGTATTGCAGAGGCATTTGCCAATAAAGAATTCATGATAGGGGTGTTCCTGGACATCCATGCTAAAGCTTCATATGACATGATCCTGGCGACACGGTGTATTGCCTAATGAAGCTCTATGCTTATGGTTTAAGAGAGGAAATTTGCCTGTTTTTATTTCAAATTTCTTAAGGGACAGAACTTTTCTCTGTCAAATTGCCCCGGTAGCAATCGTAACATCGGATATATTTATCCAGGAAAACGAGGGTGCCGCAGGGAAAGTGTGCTTAGTCCTACTTTATTTAGTATTATGCATCAATGATACTTCTGTCATCAGCTCCCATCCCGAGGAATCTTAAAAATACTTCACTCTACGCTGACGATTTCCCAGTGCAATATGGCATGCTCTTCCCGTAATGCACAATTTTTCGGCTGGGCTTGGATTCAAGCAGCCCTTGACCTCCGATCCACCAATGGGCCTTGCAGTGGGGATTTAAGTTTCTTCTTCCTCGTACGTAAGTGTGCCGCTATAGTTTTCACTAATCGTAACGTACCTAATTTGTGCTTAACTTTGGATAATCAGGCGGTACCTTTTCAAAATTCTGTAAAATTTTTAGGAATACATTTTGATCGTAGAATGAATTTTAAACTTCAATGCGTTAATACTTTGCTTGCTCTCCGTTGTGATATAAAATCCGTTAAATGTCCTCCAAGTACCTAGCGGGTACTACCTGGGGTGCCGAAACAAGAAAATCTTTATTAATGGTGTATAAGTCCCTTATGCCCGATCGAAGCTTTTCAGACTATCGGCGCACAGGTGTATGGTTTCAGAGCATCCGATGCCACTCTGAAAGGATTGGATGTGTTGCAGAATAAATGTTTGGGCGGGAATGTGTCCTTTGGAAGCTGTCCGGTGTACCCGTGTAGCTCGTATGGAAGTGGAGGCGAATGTGCCTCCCCTCCGTATTCGCCCCGTGACCACCTGGCCTTGTCCTATGGTGTAAGTACATTAAGAAAAAAAGTAATATCGGCAATGTTGGCCTGTACCCCTCTGCGTGTCAATACCACCACCTTCTGCGGGGGGGTGCGTCGACCACTTGCCGCTCGCCTCCACTTACTGACTCCAGGAGCTTGATGTGGACCCCAGTGGACTGTGTGACAAGTTGGGTGCTTAAAAATATAGGCGCCTTAGAGGGAGCCACCCGGCTTTACAGTCGATGTTACACTGGCTCCCAGCACCAAAGGCCAAGGCGCCGGAGGCGCGAGGTCCACCACTTGTTTCGTAACATCATTGTTCGTCACTTGGGGTCCCATCAATTGTACACCGACGGCCCGGCTCCAAGTCAGGAGGAGGTGAATGTGTGGGTGCAAGTGTGTGGTCAGACTGAATGTTGCCCTCAGGTATCTGGTTGCCGACTCATACATCTGTGTTTACTTCAGGAACTTTTTGCTATTGACAAAGCCAGATCAGACTATGCTCTCAATTTTAGACATGACTCATTTGTCATATTTTCAGATTCAAAATCAGCCCTTCAGGCAATTGCATCTTGCACTACGGACTCTCATGAGATCCAGGGGCCGTTGCATCGTATAATAAGTTGCCCATTCATGCAACAAGTCATTCACGCTGATCTGGGTGCCTGGTCATTGTCGTATCTATGGCAATGAGCAGGCTGACTTACTTGCTGCAAAGTCGGCTGTGTGGAGCTCGAGGAGACTTGGGACGTTCCTCGTGATCTACGGTCGAGTCTATCTCTCTGGAAAAGAAATCAATACATCTTCTGTGGCAAGGTCAGTGGACCAGACTCAAATATTCCAACTTGTAAGCCGTACCTGGGCGACTGGGACACTGCCAACCGTCCCAGTCGCCTAGAAGAAAAAAGTGTTGGCACGGCTACGGCTGAATGCCACCATTGTAACCCACATAAAACCTTATATGGAAAGACGCTTCCCACCGCACTGGTGACATCTGTAATGCGGTGTTATCTATCAGCTCGTATCACTAAGTCCTGCGCTGTCGGCGATTTATTCGTGAACGGCGCGCTTCACTTATGCGAATTACTGCGGCGCAGTAGACGTCCCCTTCACCCTCTTCCACCATCCTGGGTGATGGGGACTTTGTTATGACTGATAAATTGATGCAGCTTTCTCTGAGAGAGACCGGACTGATCAGAGTGATGTGACTTTTTTACTGTGTGGTTATGGTTTTTATGAACAGTAAATATGTATATATTTTGTAATATTAATTAGGGTTGACAGTTTGTTATTACATACTTTTAAATAGTTCCTCCTCCCACCGATCTATTTCTAATCATAGATGTCCCCTACATTAAGCCAAATTCTTGCTCTGACAGTCACCAGCTGATGAGTGCAAGTGTGCAATATAGGAAGGTATTGGGCACTTGCAGTCGATGGTAGTCTGCTGGGCGAGGTTCTTCAATTTTTGTATAAAATTATGTAAATAGCATTATATTATCTTGCTTAAGTTATTCTAATTAGGGACGACAGCTGACGTATATGGAAATGTTCCTGACTCGTCTGGTTCCCTTTCATATATTGATGTCCCCTATATTAGGTTGTGCCTCGACTGACAGTCATCAGGTGATGAGTGCAGGTATGTAATGTAGAAAAGCATTACATATCTGCAGTCGTGAGTGGTGTTCTCTTGGTCCGAGGCTTTTTGAACATTAGTGTAGGTCTAGTTATTTAAGTCTCTTAGGATTTAGTATAGGTTAGCGATTTGTCTGTTAGGTGGTTAGTTTTAAGGTCTTTAGTTAGGTATTTTGTTTATAAGTAATATAAGGTTAAAAATATAAAAAATAAATAAAAATAATACAAAAAAAACAACAAAAAAATAATAAAATAATAATTATTATATATATATATGTACACGTGTACAGCAGAAAGTGTGTATGTTCATATGCATGGATGTGTGTATGTATGTATGTATGTATATATATATGTTTGTATATATATGTATATATGTGTCAATATATATACATATATATATATTTTTATACCTTAATGACCAGAGGGGCTTCGGCCTCAATGGTCGATAGGCAAAAAAAAAATTAATTAAAAAAAAAAAAAATTATTAGAGAGAAAGACAGAGTCAGAGAGAGAGAGAGAGAGATTAACAAAGTTTTATTTTCGCACTATGTGATATTGCTGTTACTGACCTTAGAACAAAGACATAGCCCCCACTCCCAACCGTCCCAGCGTTATACAAATTTTTGTCATACTTATAAAGTTTGTATGCAACCAACTGGTAGGGTAAAAACTGCTTTTTCTGATTTCTTTGTTATTACTGTTACCGCCATACACGTTTTACTTAAATAGCAAGATGGCCTGTAAATGAGAGCAACGAGAGCATATCGTCTTTTTACTGGGAGAAAACCATGAAATAAATGTTCCCATCAATCAAATGTTTTAACCCTCCAGCACACACTGCCACAGGATATACATCCCAGTCCAAGCCCCACCGTCCACCATATATTCAGCCCATCCCTTGCCCACTCCTGTACTCATTTTTTTTTTTACCACATCTTTGATGGTTATATGGCGCGACGGAGGTCATGCGGTCGAAAAAAGCTTGTTCGTGCGATGATTGCACTGATATATTTTCTCTTATTATTGGTCTCCAAAATATGTAACATAACTTGTAAGAGATAGCAACTAACCTCTTAGACTTTTTTCCTCTTGCCATCCCTATGTTTAGATAATGGAAGTATGCCTTATATTGGTAAATAGGCTCAAAGGCAATTTTGTGCAACATATAGGATGAGGGAAGCATTAAATGTAATGTATCAGGCGAGGAGTTTCAGTTGTGTTAATTTTATATATCATTTTTCAAATACATAACTGACAAAGATTTGATTATTTTATCCTTGTACTTACCCCTCCTTAAGACAGAAAGACACAGCAGGATGCAGACACACGGTGAGGTCTATCAGATTATGCAAATCGAGAAAACATCACTAATGCACACAAGCATGCAAGCTTGAAAGCTTTATCTATCCCTGCATTCTTCCAGTGCTGTGCCAACACACGGATTAGTTATCCAAGTAATTGAATATAAACAGCGTGAACACTTGTTAAGTAAATATCACTCCAGTGCAAAACACACAAAAAAGACTACGTACGCAATCTACTGTATGTCGAGTCCGAACAATGCTTTCATCTCACGTCCTGATGTAAGACATCAGATCTAGACGAAGCTTAAGAGAAATCGCACTAAACTCACCGACAACGAACAGGCTTCTAACCTCCAGCTCCTTGAGGTGGCTGGCTAAGGGTTCTACGAGGCTTTAGTGGAGATAGTCAGCTGTTCGTTCACTCCCCGCAAGGTAACTTTGAAATATGACTTCATTTACGTTTTGTCAATGTGTTTCTTGATATCTCTGAAAATTTTCACCTCCAGTGCAGTATCATTTTGGTTTTTCTTTAGGTTGATTAAAAAAAAAAATGAAACTCTTTGTTTCTTGCCTTTTTGAAGACGGAAATCCTGCAGCAGCTAATCGCTCAGATCTGAGTAGATGCGAACCATCGTGAGATGAAATTAGGAAATCTGGGTGGTTGTAAAATAATGTGAAGCTTGTAAAAGTGTGGGAGTTGTTTTAGTTATAGAGGAGTGGTTTGAATTCTGTGCGTATGAGTCGGCTGCCTTGTGCTTGTGCCGTGATAGGCGAATGGCGTTTAATACGAGACTGAGTGTTAATAGGGAGATTGAACTCAGATGCAAGTAGCTAAACTAGACAGGATCACTCGGAATGGGAGGGCAAGGGAGATATGAACTGGGCTAGCATGAAGTACGAGCAGCGAGCAAGGGATAACGAAACAAATCGCCAGGTCACAGTGCATGCAGTGTTTCGCTAGTAAAGATTAGTAGAAAAAAAAACATACCGGTAGCTAGCCGAACAAGCATGAACAAAGATAACGCTTCACGTTGCAGTAAAGAGAGTAGAAAAAAGTGATCATTACGCTGAGCGAGCATCAACATAGTTAAAGCCATTGTTGCATCTGTGCCTGGACGTTTGCTAGAGTGGATAGTAAATTTCATAGGGTTTTCATTTTCGTTGGGTTTGGAGCGTTCGTAGTACTTCTATCTGAAGCGATTTGTTTTGCGTGTGGCTATTCGTATTTTCTTTCATATCACTAATGCAAACTCAGCCAACTTCACACAAGATATATCTTACATACAAGAGGGTAGTAAGTAGCAATGTACTTCCTCCCTAAAAAAAAAAAAAAAAAAAAAAATCCACTTCGACATCTGGAAACGCTTAATTGATTTTTCATATAACTTCTTCGTGGTTTATTTTGCATATTGTACCTAACCATTCCCTTGCATGTCTTTGATGCAAAGTGTTATAGAAACAAAAACAATATTATAGCAAACAGTAGAATGGTAAGGCATTATATCCAAATACTCGTAAATCGCTGATGAACACTTGCTAGGAAAGTCGTCAAACCCACTCATAACATATCAGTATATCGTTGATAGGGATAGCGGTGTTGCGCTATCGATGTTACCACTGGCATTATCGGTAGTCAGTAATAAGGATCCGTCATCAACAGTAGTGTGATTTCATTCTCTTCCTGTGGTGCAAACTGACAACCCCTCTCAATAATTCCTCCATTTATTATTATCTTCCTTTTCCTCTTCTTTGCTTCTACTCATCCTTCCTTTCGTTCGTCTTCCCTTTCATCTCCCCATTCTTCCCTTACCTCCATTTCCTCCTCCTCCTCCTTCTTTTCCGCCTCCTCCTCCTCATCCGATACCCTGTCTCCCCTTTTCCATTCCTTTTCCTCCTCCATGTCCGTTACTGTTCCTCCTCCTTCTCCCTTTTTCCTTTTCCTTCTTCCTTTTCTTCCGTTCATATTTCTCCTCGACAATCTTTATTTCATCTTCTTCATTTCCCCTAAATTCCTCCTTTTCGAAGCATCTCACAATCGTTTCAAGTTTAGTGAAGGAAATCAGTTAGTCTAAGTGACTCCCTGCAGGAGGCTTATCTCCCTTTCTCCACCACAACTTGGCAGATGCAAGATAGCTCCAGAAGTGAATGTACTGCGGTATCTCTTGCTTCTTTCTGTAGAAGGTGAGTAAAAAATAAAAGTCTTTGCTTTTCATGTTATGCTTGGTCTCTTTTAAGTTTTTTATGTTTAATCGGAGACTTCATCACTGATTTTTTACTTCATTTTTGTGTATCAAGTATATTACACTCCTTTGGGGTTCCCTAAGGTGTTATCATAAAACACATTAGCTACACTGAATTACCTGCGACAAGGAAGTGATGGCTTATGCTTTACAGGGTACCGTTTGTTAAATTCTCTAAACTGTTATTTTTTTCTGTATATTTTAAGTCCATCGCAATTCACATAAAGATGCATATTAGGATTCTAATACTACCTATGATGCAGATTTACGGTACCTTTTTTCCCAAATTTATGATAAAAGTTTTAACAGAAAAAGACGCAGCATTTTGAACACATCCCTGACATAATACAGAGCTGCAGTTGTATTAAGTTGATTTTTGATGCTGTAGCAAGTACCTTGTTACGTGCGTCGATTTGGCTATATCATTCAGTCCTTCGTAATTACTAAGAGTGTAGGAGCTCTGGGCTAGGCTAATCATGCCGGAATTTAAGGCAAAGTGACGAGCCTCACGTGCTCCCGAGTGACAATGTGAACAGTAAAGGTCCAGCCATTCCTGAGATATAAGCCACTTACAGGCTCAGTCCAGCGTAACAAAGTGTTTCCTGGGTAGCAGGAAAAAAAAAATAATTCAGTGTAGGGTTCGTTAAACGATAAACTAAATAAGATACAAACAGGAGGTTGGACAGAGGGACACTGACTGAAAGACATCATATTATAAAACCCATACTGCCAATCTGCAATGATGCGCTGTTTAGAGATACAACATCGAGAGGAGGACGGGGGTAGAGATGAGTGATCTGAAGTAGGTAGTTTAATTAGATATTGAAAAAATCACATATACAGGTACTTTCTAAGGATATCATTGTAAGGGCGGAAAGTGTGGCAGGTATTACCTATACCTCTGTCTATATCTAAATCTGTCTGTCTATATAGGCTAAGTGGAATGGAGGTAGTCAATCAGAAAGATAATCACTGTAAAGGAGTATGTGTGTGTGTGTGTGTGTGTGTGTGTGTGTGTGTGTCGCTTAACCCTAACTTTTAAAGCCCTCGGATAGCTATCAGGCCAAATCCCAATGTCCTGTCTTACGGTACAAAAAGTAATCTATCCTAATCTAACCTATCCTGTCCTAACCCTAACCTAACCTACCCCACCCCACCTTTATCAGCCGAAACTATCCAAACCTAACATATCGATAAGGAATATGGAATTTCACCAAAAGTAAGACGTGCATTAGAAGAGTTTGGTCAAAAGTTCAGCTACTGGTGGTAACTTGTGTGATATACCAAATCTAAGTCTTTAAGGATTTTACAGTTAAAATATTGAAACTGTCTAGTACCTGTATTCGTCTATGAAACATATAAAAAATATCCTGAGAAACGCTCATTCCAAAACCATTATCTTGAAGACTCTCATCCGTGTAGTAAATTATTAATAGTATATACGTCGCACTGTATTGTAGTATTGGTGGGGCCGCTCACCATCCACTTGCGCGATATAGTGCACTCTCGGGAGACTGCCCTTTCCTTTCTTCCTTCCTTATTTCCCTTCCATCCTCTTCTGTCTTTCTTCCTTCATTCTTTCCTCTTCCTTATGCCTATGGATAGCTCTACGCTGGGTGGTAACCATTTAACCCAATTATGGCGCCTGGTGGTTTAGAGAGTTATTAAAGGTGCTCCAGTCGGATTGAGTCTGGTACGGGTTTATAGCCAAGGGATGGTTGGGTTTGTTGTTCACGTAATGCCACTTACGGATGAGCGAGGGTGGTCACTCTCATCTTAAATGTCAGGACCAACTTGCCCTGGCCCCAGGCTCCGACGCTCCTTATAGGGCAGCGCAGGATTAGATGATGATGATCAGGATGATGAGTATGTAACACAGGTAAGGTGCTACAATGCCTCCCTCCTAAGACATCTGCTGTACAGTAAGAGAGTATACTATACTCTTATTACTTTAACTTGTCCTGCTATCTCTCCATCCAGGATACTGAGTTGGAACATAAAATAACACAACAACACCATGTTCGTCACGAAGTTCCTTCAAATATACGTTCCATATTAACGTGTTTGTGGAAGACATGGGAGTAGCATTAATCCTCACTGCCCCTCCTCTCTCTCTCTCTCTCTCTCTCTCTCTCTCTCTCTCTCTCTCTCTCTCTCAAGGCAAACTGGCTGATTAATGCTTTCCCCACCTGCATGACTGCGGCACACATATAGAGTCAATACACAATAGATCACAGACGCCACCACAGCCACGTCTAAAATAATTATGAAGCTGGTGGAGTGCCAGAGACAAATGGTGGCAACACCACACACACCTGCTTGCTTGTACGGTCACTCTTTCCCCCAGAGGATAACCTGGTCCTACACTGAACCTTATATTGACTGATGAAGACATAAGTGCCCTTCTTTGCCATAACATATCGAATTAAGCATGAAATAGCCTAATCTTCGCAATCTAAGTTCACAAACACGATTTCCATTGATGCCGCTGTAAGAATTAATTTACGAGGTTCACGGACAGACGTAGTGAAGCTTAAAATGAACAGTCATCAATGATTACACAGAATGGGACAGAAGTGCGCCTGGTACAGCACTGCATTAGCTTCACACATGGAGTATGTCCATCACTTCCCTTCCTGGCTCATCATATAGAGTCATCTATGGGTGGGATACATTTCAAACCTCTCTTAACTTAGGAATCTTGGTCGGAAAGGGGAAGTGAAACATTAGACGAACGTTTGTCGTGAATGAACTTCACACTGCAACAAATATTTTGCTAACTCTGCATCTCTCTTGTCACTATTCATCCAGCAACACAGTTGGGGACCTGGATATAACATCGACTATTGAAGGTCGAATTCTTGGAAAACATTAGAAATTAGCTAAAACTGATTGTCTGGCTTCACTACCCTCGTGTGGTCGATAAGAAATAATTTTAAGCATACATATGTATGGATAAACTACCGCATAAAAGTCTTTAATACCAAAGGTATTTTTGAGCTGCCATGAGTGTGATTTATTTCTGCTGTCCTCTGATCCTGAAAAAAAAATAATAATCCGTGATGCACTGAAATAATTACCGATGATGATAAAAGCTTCAGCACTTGGTGGCCATATTCCAAGTGCATTTGAGGTTTCCTTACACATTTTTCTGAAAGATTTATTTTGTATGTGACACCCTCTTAAGCATTTTGTACTTTTCTCTGACAAATCATTTGGGACAGTAAATATATAAACAACTCAACAGATAGTATCAAGATGCGATTTGCGTAATAAAGCGCAGTAAAATCGATGCATCGAAGCCTCCAGTGCCACCAAGAGTACGGCTCTTGGTACGAAGGAACCCCTTAATGTTTTTGAGTGTGCATCATAAAGATCTCCAGTCATATTTGATGTAGGTCTACTTAGAACAGGATGGAACTATAGATACAACCCCATTCTATATAACTTTCAAAACATTCCACGAAATCCTCGTCTCTGTTTTAACTACAACACTCGTGACTGGATAAAATTCAGTGCCCCTAACTTAGCCTCCTTGACCGCTTCTCTGCCACTAGGCTCTGGGGAACAAGCCACAGAAATAACAATAATAATAATACTGAAGCAGCGGGATATATACTGAATGAAAGGCGAGGGTTTGTGACTTTGTGGAACCTGACAAAATTGGTGATTCTCTCTCTCTCTCTCTCTCTCTCTCTCTCTCTCTCTCTCCACACACACACACACACACACACACACACACACACACACACACACACACTATTTCCAGCGGAAAGACGACCATAAGTGCTTAGCCAACAGAAGGCTATATTTTTCTTAACGAGTACTAGAAGAGTGCTATGCAGGATGTCTAATACACCTTAAACCTTGGGGCAAAATTAGTAAAATTGATACCAGTAATATACATCATTAACCATTTTAGTAGAATTGTCTCGTTTGTATTTTATTTGTACTATTACCACTTCTATAAGAGGCGGAGTTAACAGTAGCCCTCATCTGCCCTTTGAGGATCTAACTCATGCAAGGCCATCACTCAGATTGGGCTGTTCTAACACCCTAAGCTACTAAAAGCAGAATAGGTATAATATTAGGTTAACTTTTGTCACCAGCCTTATACCAGCCTTGCCATGACATAACACGCTATTAATGTTAACACCCTCATTAACCTTAATCACCTCTTTCATAGTTAAATTAAGTGTGGTAACTCAGTGAGGATGGAACCTTATGCAAGTTTATGAAAAAATGTAGATGAGGTGAGTTAGGTCATATAATCTCTGTGATACAGGTGCAGCATCTTCTCATCATAGCAGTGTTGTAATACTCATGTGTGGAAAGAGAGGCAAAATATAACCTTTTGATTTCTTGTAGTTTTCCCTTCCTTTAACATAACCTTAAAAAATAATTACCTTTATTATAACTGAATTTTTAACTACTTTTAAACTGAGGCTTAAAACAAATAGGCTAAAAGTTAAAAATAGTAACACTGCGAAAGAAACAAAAAACTGATTGATCATATTATTCAGACGTCTACTGCATTTGTTCTAACATGCCAAAGATCTCTAACCATTTTCAGCTTCGTTGATGACCATGTTTAATTATACTGGAGGGTAGGTTTTACTAGTAACCCAAGAAAGTCATTCCTACCTCCATAAGAAGAGTTCATAGAGTTTTATGCGACCGCGACTTAATATTCAAATTATGGGAAAGACCCAATTCCGTCAGATGAAGACATGTCGACTATAGTATTGTGTGTGTGTGTGTGTGTGTGTGTGTGTGTGTGTGTGTGTGTGTGTGCTTTATTTATCGCCATATATCCGTCTATCCGTCTATCTGTCTGTCTGTCTTCCTATCGCTCTCTTAAGTACTCCTCTTCATACGGACAGACCACATGCGCTAACTAACAGCAAAATTTATTCAGATTTTTTCCAGTCTGTTGGCCATTTATCATTTAATGCATTTAACCCCATCAAAATAAAAGTAAGAGTGTTTCAGGTCAACTCTGCTGCAGTGGGAATAACGAGCTACTGTCACCCAAACCGTCTCTTCGTTCAGTGGAGGCAAATTTGGACAAAAACATTCTCTTCAAGGGGGTAAAAAAAAAAAATAGGTAACGT
>NW_027643522.1:0-4995 GCF_032717465.1 Coenobita brevimanus
AAACATGCAGCACACTGTGCGTTAAAAATCACACAAAGGATGATGAAATCATAGGCTATGTAACACCTTCTAAGCTGTACATCTAACCCTATCCCCTCAAACGCTGATGACTCCACCCTTCACCTTTCCATTCAATTCCCACAACATCCATCTCAGCAGTTACTTCAACAAACAAGGGATGAGGCTATGGCACACCTAATGTCTGACTTGGCTCATATCTCTGACTGGGGTAAAAATAATCTGGTTGTTTTTAATGCATCAAAGACCCAGTCCTTACACCTATCAACCCGACAAAATCTTCCACAGGTGTACCCACTAATGTTTAATAATATTCAGCTTAATCCTGCATCATCCTTGAACATGCTTGGGGTTTCATTTACTCGGGACTTATCTGGGAAAGATCATATTACATCTCTTGTAAAATCTGCTTCCAAGAGATTGGGTGTGCTAAGCCTACTCCATTCCTTCTTTACCCCTGCACAATTGTTGACTCTATACAGGGGTTTTATCCGCCCCTGCGTGGAGTACAACTCTCATGTGTGGGGAGGCTCCCCACATACAGCTCTTCTCAATAGAGTGGAGTCAAAGGCTTTTCGTCTTATTAACTCTCCCCCTCTTACTGACTCCCTTCAACCTCTGTCTTTTCGCCGCACTGTTGCATCTTTATCTCTTTTCTATCGCTACTTCAATGGTCATTGTTCCTATGAACTGTCTGCATGCATTCCTTCACCTCTACGACGGGCGCGTAGCACCCATCTAGCAGCAAACTCTCACCCCCTTTCTGTCCAACTCTCTAATGCAAGAGTTAACTCCCAGTCCTTCATTTATGTAACACGTCAACTCTGGAACTGTCTCCCTCTGTCTGTATTTCCTGTTTCCTATGATATTCAGTCTTTCAAACGCAGTGTGTCCAGGCATCTCGAAATGAATGGATCTTGAATTTGGCTCTCTATTGTATTTTGTTTTTCTCCTGGAAGGAACAGTTCTGTGGGCTCATTGCCTTTGGTTCCTTCTTCCTCAAAAAAAAAAAAAAAAAAAAAAAAAAAAAAAAGGGCCATGATAACGGGCTGTGAAGCCTATGCTCAGAGTTGGACACATTAAAAAAAGTAATGTAGAGTAGTACATAAGATGGTAAGAGAAAAATGTTTGGGAGAGCATGCTGTCTATGTTTGTGTCACACTGAAAATGATCATGAAAGGTGAATGGTCAGGGTATCCTGAGGGGTAATGAAAAGGGAGCTCCAGTTTCCCCTGTCACAAGCGTTCCAGTCCTCCTCACGAGTACCTACCTTATTGGCTGGTGCTAGAGCCTACTGTTTTTGATGTGTGAACTTACACTGTATTTATTCAACATTACCACAAAGCAACTTCTATATCATAAATTCTTAATGCATTTGTTGTAAAGAACTGAGTGCACATGGTTACAAAAAATACGGTAATAATGGAGATTGTAGTAAGGCAAAAATTGGAATAAACTATCAAAAGTAGCATGTCGCACTCAAGTTATGGCTTATTAAACTTACTGGCAACTCAGACGTTGATGAGATTGAGTACCGCTCATATAGCTGCCATTTCTCTAACAGGGAAGTTTTCAACCACAAAAGCTCTGTAACTGTGGTGGGTTGAGGAAAACATATTTTGTGAGTAGGTGTGACATACCTCTTCCAAAATAATGTGCATTTGAAGTAATTTTGTGATGGTTACTAAATTAGCCATATTGTTGCAGTTGGTGGATTAACATACGTCCTTTAGGTTGTTTAAAATGTGCACTGGGTCCCCATATGAATATAAATGCTGAAATTGGTCAGTCACACACTCGTATCTCAGCAACCATACCATCTAGAACAATCATGGAGCTACCAGCATACTCACCAATCCTTCCTCATTCCAGTGCAAGTTTCTCCAGGCTTCTAGGTGGGTCATTGAAGAACATAGAGGAGGAGAATAAAGATAAGTTTTAACCAGGGAGGAAATATAAAGGTGTTGGCAGTGTGTCAGTCTTCCTCTATCCCTGCGAGTGAAGCCGAATAGGCGGGGCTAAAAAGGGGAGGAAGTTAACTCAAAACATTGAGGTTTCACAAGATGACTTACTACATTTAATTGCATTCTGGTGTTCACCACAGATATAGAAAAATGGTATTTGATATGCAAGGTATATACTGTATACATATTTCTTGCCAGTGATACCGATTTTTTTTTTTTTTTTTTTTAAACAACGGAGGAAGGAAAAACAAATGAATAAAGAAAATAATCCATACACCTGATTACTGGTGTCCTCTGTTTATAAAATATCTGTAACAGTTAGGCTTGAACAGCTGTGGGTTGAAATTTGGAGGGAAACAACTCTGGGGAAGCGAGTTCCAGAGAGATGGAGTTCAGGGAATGAAAGAATTCTCATAGGCAGAAGTTCTGCAGTATGGCTGAATGACATTCCAGTCATGAGCGCTACGTGTATCACGAGGGAAGGCATGGAGAGGTGGCATCATGGACGCAACTTCGTCTTAGCATTTGCCATAAAAATATCTAAAATAATGCAAGGGAGACAACATTCCTTCTTACTCGTAGGGGAGGTAGTTTATTTGTAATGGCAGGGTTATTAATAATTCTAACAGCTTTGTTCTGAATGGAAGCCCCCACAAACTGGAGAAAGATGCCACCTCTCGCCAGATAACAATGTAAAGTGCAAAAGTGGGGTCAACTTTAATTACTCTATGTTATACAATTTTTATGGTATTTTACTGAAAATATGATATTTATTGATTTATCTACATATAATACTGGAGAAAAAATGGCTCCTTTATCAAAAAAAAAAAAAAAAAAAAAGGTTGCGTCCATCTCAGTTTAGGGACAGCCTACATACGAGCCTTACGTTGCCTGAGTATTGGTCACTGTCGTGTTTGTAAGTGACAAATGTACATTTGTAAAAAATGGTAAATGGGTATAACAATATTGTATCCCACATAGCAAATGATGGAAATGTGGTACTTAAACAATCAAAGATCGTATGAACTCACTGCGCTCATATGTAGATGCTTTCTCTTGGGCAGAGTGGCGTAGTTTGTGTGCCTGCGACCAGGGGCCCATGGTGGCTCTGATGATGTGTATAAACCACACCTGATGCTCGCGCCTTTTGAAATCGGCCGATAAATCCGGAAAATGTAGTGCCGTGGTAGACTGCGCAGCTAAAATATGTGGAAAAATAGATTGTAGCAGAAATGAGACGTTTTCTCAAAGCAAGAGGAATACCACGCTCTTAAAAATTCGGGTCGTTGATCTCGACCACATAAGATTTCGGCAGTACAATTCTTACTATTACTAAGTGTATAATGGATAGAATCATGTCAGGATTTGCCAAATGAAAGATTACGATCTTTGGAAACTGTATGATAAATTTTTCCAACAACTGAGATAACACTTTATAAAAATGTGCTGAATGCAAAAACACACAATAAGCTTTAATGGTTTTTAGTAAACTCCATGAAGAACTTTTCACAGTAAATCTCGTTTAGGGCATCAGTAAGATATCTAAGATGAAAATAATACTGGTATAATGCTTTATGCACGAGTAATAATCCTGATCGGAATTTTTTAAATGGAAGGTACACCAACTCCGAGCAGAAAGTGACTCCGTTCTGTTTAGTGATCCGGCGAACACTAGTAACTTTCAGGAGTTTGTGGGGGCTCCTATTTTGTCTAGTTGTTTTAATGCAACCTCTCCACATCCATTCCATAAGGGTGAGCAATATTCAAGCTGAGAGCACAAATGACTCTCATAAATTATAACAAACTGCTCATCAGTGAAGAAGTTACGGACTCTGTACAATAATCCAAAGCTGCGTTTTTGTCGTCCAAGCTGACGGATCAGATTCGAAGCCACCTTCGGTGAAACCAAGCAGCGCCGTTTTTGTCGGCCAAAGTGATAAGAAGCTGGCCCAAGCATTTGTCAATGAAACCAAGACCGTCTTCGTATCTCACCCAAGCGTGGTTGGGAGCAGTCTTGGTGTAGCTTGGGATGTGTGAGATCAGCCAACAAGGATACGCAAATATCATGAAATAAGCATGACGTACATGAAATTAGGTGCAGGTGGCTAATATTAACGACAAATAGAGCCAGTTCATCACAAATAACGGCTACGTATTCACAGGAGCTAAATCGCGGCCGTGAGGACTCATCTTGAAGTTGGAAAAGTGCAAGAGCTGCACACCTGGTACGAGTACTGTAATGCTGTGTTTTTAAGGCGACTTCTCGTCGTAAAAACACGAGCACTGGAACGGGGTCCTTTGGCTAGACCGGATGTAATGCACTAACAAAGGAACAGGGCATAAAAAGAGACAGTACACCGAATCACATCTCTTGCTTAAATTCTATCCCTTACAGTGCTACATACACAATATTTGACACACAATAAAACAGAGATACAATAATACACTTATAACGGGATCCAATATGCTTTTACACTAGGCACAGGGCAGTCAGGGATACGTGTTACTGTTACTTAGAAGAGGTATCACTTCACTGCGGTTGTCAATTGAGAGTAATTGTCGTGTCACTGGTGGATAATAATAAACGGGGGATTTTCACTTGTATTCACTGTGATCGGGAGTCTGTGGAGGAGATGTTACTATAATAGAAGTAGGGTGCGTATGGCGACATCCGACACAGTCACCTAGTGGCAGGGGAGCACTTCACTTGCCTTTCGGCTCACTCACGCACCTACCTTCAATTCCACAGAAAACTCTCCGCTTCCTTTCTGAGAGGGGGAACTGAACTGTTTAACGTTTACGTACGACTTATTATGATACCACTGTTTAATATAACTTTTATTGGACACTGCCACTGTGCATTGGATCACTGTCACTGTATTAGGGGTCACTGTCACTGTTCTGCCCTTGTTTCTTGGGTAATTGAATCACTGGTACTTACTGTCAGGGAGGCTCCCTTGCTTAGGGCCTCGACCTGAGGGGCGGCTCCTTCCTAGGGCCGCGCTGGTGGGGT